>NW_026895358.1:0-156286 GCF_033153095.1 Gastrolobium bilobum | reverse complement strand
GTTCAGGTTAAAACGGTGAATTATTAGCCCTTATAGAAGGTAAATTGTCATGGAATCAAGCGCGAATGTGTAATAATAGTTGGAAACTGGAATTGCGATCGGTTGCCTAAAAGTTGATAGCTTGGTTGTACTGATAGAGTGGATTGAGCTTGATAATTAAGTTTCAAAGATTCCTATAGAACGAGACTTACATGTGAGAGACATGGCATTTTAAGGGTCCATCAGTTAGTAGTGAAATGGCTTGGTGTGGTTGATTGATTCGAACAACCAAGATGATTGGTGAAAGTTGGTGAAAACTGTAAGGTGATGTTATATTGAGTTTGACATTCAGGATTAAATGACGATGATTACGAAAAAGTGGTATAAATAAGTTGAACATATGGTTAAGTTGCAACGTCGGAGTGGAATAAAAGTTGAAAATAGTTAGTGGGAGAAAATATTAAGCATGAGGCCTTGATGTGGAGGTCATTAATGAGTGTTGTGTTTAGACTATGAGAGGTCTAAGTATGGAGTTGAGCTGATTGAGTTGGTAAAATTGAGATGGTTAAGTTAATAAAGAGTTTAACAATGAGTGTAAATTATGAACATGATTTTGTGGATGGAAAAGAAAATTCGGGAGTGTGTTTGTGGTTGAAGGGCCTTATAGGGCTAATCGAAAATATAAACTATGATGAGTATTGTTAGTTTCGTATCACAGAGAGAAAGATATAGTTGTGAGTACCTAAAAAGAGGTGAAGGCACGTGACAAGGAAAAATAAAGTATATGAGTATAGAATTTAATGTGAATCGGAATTGTAGGACACGACAAAGTGCCTTTGAAACTAGAAAGCATGTGGTTGGGTGAAAGCCAAGAAAACAACGAAATGATAAGAGTTGTGACAGTAATGGAAAGAAATGGTTGTTGGGGTATTGTCAAAACAATGAGGACCGCGAAAAAAGTTAAGTACTAAAGAACGTGAGTTGGAAATACTCCAGGAATAACTAGTGAATGTGCATGAAAGCGATTAGATGCTTTTGAGAACGACCATGGGTCAGAAAGATGGATAAAGATGAGAATGAGGTAAATTGATACCGACAAATCCGTAATATGGTTATATTATTACCTACAAATCAGCGAAAGAGAAACGGTAAACCAGAGAAAGTTTAAAGTATTGGGAATTAAAATGTCACAGAACCATGAGAGACGAGTAATTATGAAGGATCAAAGGATAATGAGTATCATAAAAAGGAGATCATGCTTGTGATAAAAGTAATATGGTAAAGATACACACTTGAGGATGCTACTTGGGAGCGGGAGGATGAGATTCTCCGGCTGTGTCCTGAGTTAGCGGGTGAGTATGATTTAATTTTGCGGACAAAATTCTAAAAAGTTGGGGTGAATATAACACCTCACAATTTTAAATCAAGTAATTAAAATATTAAGTGAGCAATCAAGTGATGGATTAGTGAAAATCCAAAAGATTAGGCCAAAATACAAAGAAAGGGCAAAACGGTAATTAGCCAACACGCAACCCTAGGAAGATAAAAATTGAGTAGAAGGTCTCAGATGGTAAAAATAACCCTGGAAATGGGTTCAGAACGAAAAATTGAGTGGACAGGCAAGTTTCAGAAAAATCAGTGAATAGTGTTTTTCGCGGGTAAAAATATCGCGGTACGATTGCACCGTAAAATGTGCCGATTGAGTTTTGAGCTCTAGGTTTCAAATATGAGTTAAAAATGGTCTAATGAGTTAGGAAATATGATTTCTTATAATATTCGATGAAATTAAGACAGTTTGGGGAAGCGTGCCATTGGCGCGCATAATAGCTTAAAACAGTGTTTTCTCCGAACGAATGGAGGACTCTTAATTCATCTGATCAAGCCTAATTAAAGGGGAATAGTTAATGTTAAAAATTTGAGTTTCTAAATAGGTTGTGAATTTACGGACGTTTAGTGGAATCGGAGGAAAATTCGGATTAGTTTTAAATCACGTGAGGTGGCGGTGGGACCCACCCCACTTAAGTGACTTAAGCCACATGTGCTTGGCACTATTCATGCATCACTTTCCTCCCTCTTCTTGCTCAAACCCGCAGCCACCATAGCCCTTCCCCTCCAAGATTTCATTTCACCATAACTTAGCCATTTCTTCACCAAATCCATTGATTCTTGTCTTGAAATTTGATGGAAATGGCCTTCTAAATCCATTGGTGGTACTCCCAAGCCTTGAAAGCCACTAGATTTTGAGAAAAACCCTCCCCAAAGCTGCGGCCCTTTCCTTTAGATTTGTGAAAATGGTGTTGATTGATGCTCCAATGGTGGAGTATGTTTAGGAGGAGCCTTGTGCCAAGCTTTTGGGTGAGTTTCCTTGTGTTCCAATGGTTTAATTTTGTGGTTGAATTTATGAACCCTAAAGAGGGCTTGTTGGATTGATGTGTTTAGAGAGCTCAATTGGAAAATGTTTGTACATGAATGTGTCTTAGAATGATGTGTAGTAGCCATAAATGCAATAAAAATTATTGATGAAAAATGTGAATTTTTAACTTAGAAAATTTTGAGGTTGTCATGACTTTGAGTTTTGAAAATGTGTTAGGATTGGATTGATGAGTTGTTGTATGATTGTATATTGATATAATAGGATTGTATGAGGTGTGGAATGATTAAAGTTGTATGGAAATTCCTTGGAATGCCATAGGGTAAAATTCGATTCTTTGAGGAAAGATTGAGGAATTGATGTTGAAAAATGATTTGGATGATGATTTGTGTAGTTATATGGTGCTTAGATGGGCTGTGTTGTGCTTGGAGAGTGTTTGAATCAATGGAAAAAAAATGAATTGTGTTAGAGACCTAAATGAGCCCTGAATGAAATATTTCGCAAAACGATGCGTAAATGTCGGAAAACGGAAAAACGACGATTGAACTAGCCTCTAAACAACCTAAGGGAGTGTTATAAAATGAGAAAGAAAATTTAAGAAAATAAATCTCAAATTTACACCTACATGGCCGAACCTCCAAGGGGAAAAGGGGTGATTTGGCGATTTTCGCGTTTTGATGTAATTCGACGCGAAAATGACGAACCGGCACTTGAACTGGCCTATTGACAACCTAATGAAACGTAACAAAATGAGAAAGAAAATTTAGAAAAATAAATCTCACATTTACACTACAATGGCCGAACCATCAAGGGAGGATGGGGAGGATTTTTGTGTTTTTGCGTTTTGATACTATTTGACGAGTACTGATGGATGTACGTTATTGTATAGGTTGTCGTACGTCGACCTGAATCCCGAATCTTGAATCAGTGAATTGCCCTTGGTCCGGGACCAAGTGGATTGAGGCATTCCGCTGTGTACTGAGTTGAGGGATAAGCTGCTGCGGAGCTTGTGGAAACACGAATTAAGGTAACCTCTTGGTACTGGGGCTTGTTCCCCTTTTCTGTTCCACCTTGCCAGTTGATGGTAACGGTAGGAAGTGTGTATGAATAGTATATAACACATGAGCATGCATGCATTATTGCTATGGGTACTTATGTACCGAGTCTCTGGCCAGTAGACAGTTTTATTAGCCTTCGGGCATTTTCGGACTTCCGCTGGATAGGTCTCCAGGAGGGAGTTCCAGTTGACTGCGGTCATGGTGTGTGATCCGGGTAGGAGCACACTAGGAATGTCTTTGGCGTTTTGGTTGGTTTGGGCATCATGGTTGTGGTTTCTGTGAACACACCTTGGATGATACCCATAGGCTTATATATGCCGAGGGCGTACGTGGAATTGGGGTTACCATCCCGTACCGTCGTATTTTGTTTTCTTTATATTCCCCCTTCTCTAAATCCCTTGCTATATCCCGTTTTCAAGTGGTTGTTGTATTCTATTGATATGCATCGAAGTGAACCATTGGGTGGAGTTTTCTCCAGAACCTCTTGGTTACTGAGATATATTCGTATATCTCACCCCGTCTCGGGGCATTTATTTCAGGAGGTAGCAGTGGAGCAGGAGCCTCGGGCAAGAGGCCCGCAGAGTGAGCGATGGAGCGTTTCTTATTTTGCATTTTGTTGGCCGTGTGGCCTAGGCTAGACTTAGGGCATGAACATGTCATTTGTATTTATTAGTAGCTTCATTAGCATCTTGTTCATGCCATTTTGCCTAAGTCTAGTAGTGATGTATTTGGTTATGTTGTCTTTTAAATTAAGTTGAAATTTTAGAAGAATGTAATTTGAAGTTTTAGTTTCAAGTTGTAATTTGTAAAGCCATATTGTAATAGTATTGATGCATGTCTAATTATGATGGAAGGGCCTTAGGCCTATTTTAGGTTATGATAATATGTATGATGGAAATATGCATGAAAAAGGTGTTAGTGATTGCAACTACTTAAGAATGATTAATATGGACTCTATGTTTAATAACTATAAACTGGTTTGGGTTGTAAGTGCCCCAAGGCGTTGTTGGTCCTTGTGTGTGCCACCCATTGGATTATTACTGTATTATCATGTGTTTATTAGGTACATTTGAGGTTTAAACGATCTTTTACAAATTTGGGATTATTGGAAAAACAAAGGAAACTCTGGCGAATTTTCTGTAGAATTGGCAGATTTTAGGCAAACTTCGGGAGAGCATATCTCCCTCCATAGAAGTCCCCTAGGGACGTGCCATACGCCATTTTGAAGGTTGAGATGTCCTCTACCTTGTGTCCTAATTTGAGGAAAATCTGGGTTGATCTTCGGCCTGAACAAAATAGAGAAACACGGACTGCCCATGTGCCCCTGCACCTGAGGCAGATTCTGGACCGGATTTGGGAAATTAATTCCCGCTTCGTCTCTCCGTCAAATTGAGCGTGCGATATATCAAAATGAAGTTTGAGATGCCTAGTTTTTAGGATAAAAATTTGAGAGCAAATGGTTGAGTGGATTGAGTGCAGTAATTCGAGCAATGGGAGTGGTTTGGAGCTGTTTTTGGGGTTGTTTGGGCTAATCGCTTATCCAACTTCAAACGGCGATAACCGGAGCAAATGAGCTCCGAATTGAGCGTATTATAGCTTGTTAAAAAGGGAATTAAGTAACACAAAGATATAATCTGAGAAGTAGGGTTGGTTGCGATCGGTTGGTCGCAGAAAAACTTAGAGTGTAACATGTTCGAATTGGTATAAAACGTAAAGTTGGAAATTGGCTAAGTGAGTTTATGGGAACTCCTTAGTAACTTATATAAGTAACGTAAGTGATAAAAATAGTTTAAATAAGTCTTCCGCAAGAGTTCACGGTTACGGTCACAGCTTTTAATTATTACGCCTTTTTATGATTTAAATGCTCACGTAATAGTCGAAAAAAATTTATTCTCGTTTTTATAAATGAGCTGCTGTGATTGTAACTGCGCTTAATATCATAATTAATGTTAACAATACCGGTACGTAACGGGCTGTTACAGTATTAGTTATGGTATTATTCAAAGAGATAAGATGTCAATTATTGCTTAAAGGAAAACTAATATATTTATAATTAAAATTTGAATTTAAGACTTTTACTGACTTGCACTTTTCCCTTTATATTTTACATTTATATTTAAACATAAGTGTAATATTGTATATGTGATTCTATCTCATGGCATGTTTGGTGCATAGTATAGGATTAAGCCTGATAATATAAGACCTGATAGTATAACGTTTGATAGTATAAGACCTGATTAGATTTTAATACTATTCAACATTTGGCATGACATTGTATAAGATAATATATTGTATAAAATAATATTATCTAGTGTTTGATAATGCACTGTGTAATACTATAGAGGATAAAAATAAATATTTTTGACAAAGATACCCTTTAATAAAAAAATTTATATAATTCTTCTATATATGTCATATGATATTAATTTAGTATCTCTGAAAAATAAAATAAATTTTGTAGAAATAAAAATAATTAATATTTTAACAAAAAACTATTATTGGGAGACTGAATCAGGTTGAGGAATTTCATCAAACACACAGTGTGCGGCTTCCATGTCGCCCCTTTAGCATAATCGGAGAGAATGGTGTTCCAAGAGAACGTGGTCTTAAGGGGCATTTCACCGAACACGCGGTGAACATCAAAGAAGGAACCAATTTTAGCATAGAAATTCAGGAGGTTGTTCATCAAGAAAACAGCCATGCAAAAGCCCTATTTGTTGATTTGAGCATGAATAGATCTTCCGATGAATGCATCTCTGGATTTGATTGCAGATTGTAGAAGATAAACGCATAAATTGGAATGGGAGGCAAGTTTTGGGGTCTCCGTCAATACAAACACAATGTGTTGAAATGGGGATAATGTTTCCCTCCCAAGCTGGCACTAGCATCAAGGCTTCGTTGTTATTATTGTAACAATTTAAAAAATCAGAATTCAAATTTGTTACAACTTTCTACACTGATGTGATTTGAGAAGAAGAAGAAAGGGGGAGGAAGAAGAAATGAGGTTACAGTGGGGTGGGGAAGAAGGGGGGTTAAGGGTAAAGGGTTACGATGGGGAAGAGAAGAATGGGATGAGATTAGGCTAATATCTAATCCTATCTCTCTAGACTTGATTAGGTTATACATCATTTTGATGTATTAAGGGATCATACTGTATAAGCTTATATTATACGATCTTTACACCAAATAACTGAAAATATCATAATGTATAATATAAACTTATACTACCAGGCCTTATACATGATACCAAACATGCCCTTGGTTTAATAGAAAATAACTTTAACCATTAATTGAATTAAAAAAAAGTAACATGATATTTTTTATTTTCTTACTAAGACAAGGGCTGTGCAACTCAAGCGTATAACTCTTATTATGGGAATTTAAAATTAATGTTTTCAGCTATGTTATTTTCAGGTACCCTTAATTATATTTTTATGATATTGTGGGATAAAACATGCATACATCATCATCTCTTAAAACCAACTAAATTCCTATAAGAGGAGTAAAATATTACCTCATGCCCAAACAATAATCTATCACAGAGAGAAAAGCATGAGGTGAGAAAAAAAAAGTACAATATATTTTTATAATTTTACGATAATTTTAATTTACAATAACATAATAATATAAGATAAAAATTCAGAAAAATTAAAAATTTCATACATATATAAAAACAAAAGAGATCAAAGTAATATATAAAATATAATTGTTCCAGTATAATAAATCAAAATGTCTAATCAAAGATTAGTATTATTTTAATATTAGATCTATTTGTCCTCTCTCTCAAGTATTTATGGAGGAGATATGTGGGTCACTGAGTACTATAATATAAGACATAATCAAGATGTTAAGTGTGTGCACAATAACAACTAAAAGATAATTTTCAAGTTTTTAGTCAGCCTCCTAATGCCCTCGAGGATCTATCTGCTTACTCAAGACAAAAGGAGATACTCAAATACGTTAGTTTTTTAGTTTCTTTTTTGGTTTTGGGCTATTACCCTTGCCCAGCCCATGTACAAAAAAAGGGGGAGGAATTTATTGAGAAAGAGGAAGAAAGGAACGTTTTAAGGTGAGAAGAAAAATATTAAAACTTTGATAAAATGAGAAGAAAAAAAATATAATATAAGTATAAGAAGATAACGTGGGTAAATATTTCAAAATCAGATTTTATAATTTAAAAAAAATTATTTAATTAAGGACAAAGTTATATTTGAAAATGTTAGATAAATTTAATTCTCATTTAATATTTAGATAAGACAAATATTTGTTTCAAAAAAGATGATAAAATTGATCAAGAATCAAACTTCAGGTTTTAAAGTAGAAAACAGGCCAGCTCTTTGAGTAGTAATATGTAACATGTTAAACGCCCCAACTCAAACTAGTATATCCTCTACGATTATTCATTTAAGCTTTCACGAACTATATGTGCATACATCGAATCAGTACTCTCTCTTTTTTCCCACAAAAGGCACTTTTGTTAATATACCAAAAGAGTAATCTTACCAATAGAGGCTCTTTTGCTAATACATTGAGATTATTTACTATTTTTTACCAAGGCAAAGTTTATATTCAAATCAGGATTAAACCCATCCTCAAGAAGTATAAAGAATTATCTTAAACAAAAAATAAAAATAAAAATAAAAAATAGCATTGTACATGTTTGAATTAAACTCGAAGATGTATAGGTTGTCTAGTTTAGAATACTGTCATCCCAAATAGGAAAATGGCACATATACTTTTGCAAGAAATAGATTTGTTTGTTTGATCTCTTTCAGTCTTCCAAAATGCGAAACAAACATTTCAGTTAAGATAAAAGTACTAGGAACATTTCAGCCCAACCCGCGTGCATCCCACAATTCCATTTTTGTCTAAATTTCGGAATAAATGATATTTCATTCACATTTTTTTTCATCAAGAGAGTTTGAATCGACCATAGACCAATTCTTTTTGGTCCTTGGGAAAAGGAAAAAGAATTTCACAGGGAAAAAAATGAGTTGGATTAGAATTGACTAAAAAAAAAAACTGAGCCAGAAATTCCAACCCGACCCAACTCGAGTCATGTGCGAGTTGGCTTGAAAAAATGACTTGTGGGTTAGCTTGAAAAAATGACTTGAGGGTTGGCTCAAAAAGTGGTTTATGGGTTGGCTCGAAAAATGGCTTGTGGGTTAGCTATAAAATGACTTGCGGGTTAGCTCGTTTTTAACCTATTTAAATGAACCTGTAATATTAATGCATCAGCTATGTGACTTCCAACGGCTTAAATAATACAATTGTCTTACAGAATAGTTTATAAAAAAAGCAAAATAGAAAAGGGATACAGAATGAGAAGCAAAAGCAAAATGTTCTAGTTTCGAATTTTCTTCACAACAAATTTGCATCAACATCGAGAAATAATTAGAACCACTTGCTACCAAGTGGGTAAGATATTTGAACCAAACAGTTCCAGCACACTCTAACAATATAATTACATATTATATTTTGTATTAAAAAAACTCAACCCGCGAGGTGGCCCGTTTGATTTGTGGGTTGGCTCATTTTTCGAGCTGGCTCGGGTAGGGTTGGCAGTAAATTTTTGCCATCCCCACCCGACTCATTTTTGACGGGTTACGAGTCAACCTGACAGGTTGGCTCATTTTTACCAATCCTACTAAGAACATTCATGATGGACTTATTGAATTATATAGTTAAGATTTCTAAATTCTTTCTAGATTTTATTCTTATAAATTACTTATCATTGAATAGTATTTTGTAGGGGTTTAAGTTATTTGGGAGTATTATATTTAGGGCTTTTGTAGATAAAATAAGATAAAGAATTTAGATAAGAGTAGAAAAAACTACATGTTTAGTAAATTCATATCTTATTTATTCCCTCTTTGGTGCGTGTTAAATAAAAAATATTTATAAAAAACATTTATATCATTTTTTTTAAAAATATTTTTAAACTATTTTTTAAAAATTTAAAAGTCTCAATTTTAAATAAATTATTAAAATACGTTGCAAGATTTTTCAAAATGAAAAATATATATCTTCACCAAATAAATTTTAAACTAATTATCAATATGGGTGATTGGTTTTCAAAACAGAGACTATAGATGTTCAATCTTTAGTGGTGGAAACACTTCTTGAGATTATTAAAATTGATAATAAAATATGTACCCGAAACAATTGATAATAAAAAATGAATTTTCAATGTCAATATAAAATAATACACTTGTCAATGTTTGAGCGGAAGTAGTACTAAAAGATAATCTAATGGAAACGACTTATTTGTTTGGGAAATATAAGAATCATGTTGTAGGAATGACACTGTTCATTCATACAATAAGGATCCGGCAACGTATTTTGAGGATACTGCGCCATATTCTGATTTTGGTTTGACTTTTTTTTTAAGCGTGGGACCCATACTTGATTTGTGTGTGCAAAAAAATAGTCTTGTCATGTAACATGACAAAAAGCGAACCCTATTTATTTTTACTTATTATTTTGTCACTCAAAATCATGGGTTCGAATATCAAAGCAATTTCTTTAAAAAAATAGAAGGATAATTCATCTCTATCTGGGGTTTGAAAAGGAAAGATTTTTCTATAATGATTGATTTACCATGTTGCTCCTAATAAACAGAGTAGGAAAAGCCAAACATTAGAGGTGAAATATCTTTCTCATCAAGAGTCACTTCAATTTGTTTTTAATTATGGATTTTTCATATATGTATTCTTGGAATTTTGTGATATCTATCTGTTTGAAGCTAAAGGGATCTCCTGATATCCTTACGGATTTTACTCTTTGAGTTATCTATAGGACTAATTCAAAGTTCAGAGCGAATTTAAGATTAAAGTTTTATGCCCCTTCCCAAATAATTCTTTCCCACACTACTCAGCTCTATTGCATTCAACTACCATCATTGTCTAATTTTGTGATATCTCTTTGTTTTTTTTTGTGATAGGTTATTTTTGGCTGGGCTGCAGATGCTTGGCAAGGGAGATTGTAAAAACATTGCTAGATATTTTGTTAAGACAAAAAATGCAACAAAAATTGCTAGTCATGCCCAAAAATACTTCCTTCGTCTCACTCAAGGTGCCCCAAAGAAGGAAAGGAAAAGAACAAGCATCCATGACATAACCTTAAATGCTAAAATCGACATTGTGGTTCCTGCTGATGATATTGTTCAAATGCTTCAACACCTACAAAAATTGCAACAAGCACAGAAATTGAGGGACACACAAGAACATGACTGTAGATATGTTATTTAAATTGTTGTTGCATTTTGGTATGGAGTTAATTAGTTATCTTCATTTACATCTTTTACTGTTTTAGAGAGTGGAAGAATAGACAGAACAAAGAATTTGAAAATTGAAATAGCAACTAACTCAGACACACATGAAGCATAACAACAAATATAAGATAGAACAGTCTCTCAACACACAGTATTGTAAAACAAGAAAAAAAAATACAAACTAAAGGAATGAAACTAAGAAAGAAAAAAAAAGATTGATAAGAAAAAAAAATTAAGAGACAAATTAACAACTACGACACATGAAACTAACAATTTAAATGACAAAACAGCTATAAAAAAAAATGCAGAAAATCAGAATCTTAACATAACTAAATTTCAAGCTACCACTATTCAAGAAAATACAGCAATATAAAAACAATAAAAAAATTAAAATAAGCTAATAATGTCAAAATAAAAACAGCAAAAAGAATTAACTCAGGAACAACAATCACACAAAACAATTTGACAATAAACGTCTTCGATATCCGGCAACGGCGCCAAAAACTTGTTGGCCTTGCTAAAGATTATGCAAGAATTGCGCAAGTATATGTAGCCACAAGTAATATAGGGTCTATAAGTCCCAGTTATCATTCTCACAAAGATCATTTTGCGAAAAGTCCAAAAGCACAAAGCGAAATTGCTTAAACTGAATTTCTGAAAAGAAAGTAATAATAAAAATAACTTAAACGCAAAAATAATCTAAAATAGCACTGACCACATTACTATTTTTTTAGAATGTTCTGAATTAATTTCTTGAGCTAAAGGATGAAAAATAGTAGGAAAGCAATTTAAGTATTGTTTTGTCTATTTTTTTATGTAAAGAGATTTTTATAAAAAATATAAAACATAAAGATGATTAAAATTCTAAATAAGAGAAAAAATTGAGATGGTGAAAATATTTAGAAAAATAGGTTGGGCTTTCGGTTTACCTTTCCCACAACATTGGATTGACTGCTAATTAGAGATTGCTTGATTTTTAATTCACAGTTATCGGATCACTCTTGTTGATTTTAATCTCTTAAAATCATTTTATCTCAAACCTTCATTTACACATCTCTGTGCTAAATGAAGTAAGAACTCGTGCATTTCAAGTCCAAAGTTACATGGTGACTGTCCTCATCTCTAAGTGTCAGCCCTTGAATAATCTCTCATTCAAGTCCATGTGCTTAATGCATTTTCCAGAATTAGTCACCACTTGATGAATTCTTCATAACACAACATCTAACATCAGGCCTCAATGAAAGAATGTTTAAATATAAAGCATGACATTAAACAACTGAGAATTAAAAATTAGCAATAGCAATTAGCAATCAACCATCACTAAGGTTCGGGTAACCTAGACCCAACCTTCAAAGGTTTAGCTCATACCCATAAGGGTTGAGCTACAAAAACAGCAAACGAAAATCAAAAGAAAATTACAACTAAAAAATGAAAATTACGAGGCAGAAGCTATATCTAGAAAATAGCTCTGCTACAGTGCTCAGAAAAAACTAACAAAGAGAAAAATGTAAAAATCTCAAGATCAGAAAAGACACAACGAGAAATAGAAAAGATGGAGAGAAAAAAGTGCTTAAGATGACTTGCTCTTCTCTTTGATAGCTGATACTCCCACATGCAAAAACGATTCCCACACCAGCTGGCACGTGCTACGCGCTTATCCCAATCGTGCGTTTCCCTTGCAAAGGCAGTAACCGCACTCCAAAAATTGCTTCAGCCAACAATCCTAACAAACTCCAGCTCTCCCAATCAGTTATAGGTACTGTTTGACATTTTCTGTTTGAATCAAAATGGCTAAGGTTAGTGTTTTGGTTGAACGCTCACTTAAGGGACCATGAGTGAGGGTTATGGCTCGATGGGTAAACCAAAATTAAAGACCTGATATGGCTTGGTGGTTTGATTATAAAGAAAAATCAGGATGGAAAGCTTGGGGTTATGGTTAAATTGAAATGGATGGTTCGAACGGTGAGAAGATTAGGGTTCGATGGTTTAGAGCTCTTTTCTCAAATGTATCCAACGATGCCTTGTTTTTCTTTCTTCCAATTTTTTTTCCTTTTGTTGCTCAATTGGGCTCTTCAGACTTGCCTTACATAATCCAGCCCATTTTCTTTTCTTCTTAATTTTTCTTTTCTTTTCTTTTTTCCTTCTTTGCTCTGGAAAGTCTTAATATGTGGGCCTGGAAAATAAAAATGAAGCCCATTAGCATTTAAATCAACAACATTTCAGCTCGATGTAATTAGGGTATGAATTATTCACAAAGTATTCTTTTTTCTAGCATTTTCATATTAATAACCATATGTTTTAAGTCACATTTCATGAACTTATCAATATGTTATTTAAATTGTTGTTGCATTTTGGTATGGAGTTAATTAGTTATCTTCTTTTACTGTTTTAGAGAGAGGAAGAAACCCTTTTAAAATTGAAGGAAAATAAATGCTTTATAATTTGTAAAGCTAAAAGTTACATGGTTTTGGATTTAGAGGTGGTAGTTCTTATTTGAAATGCTTTATATAGATAATATATAGTCTATTATACTATGTTTGGAAATGATTACTTCATCACAAAATTGAAAAACATTCTGGTGATGTTACATCTAATCAGTTGCTTTTATTACTCTTTTGTTTTTAATTATAACAGTTAAACCGCTTGAATTAAAGTATCAAGTGATTCATTTATCGAAAATATAAGAATCATATTGTAGGAATGATATTGTTTATTCTTGCAATCATTTTTCAATTATGTACTCCCTGAAGTACATAATTAAAAAAATAACTTTAATATTCCAACTATGTACTCTTGGGAGTACATAGTTAAAAATGAGTTACAGGAAATCATGTAACAGGATATCCGATGCACCCTTCATTTATAGAGTATAAATTTACACTGTATGCTAACTCCTAGCATGACATAGAAATTATTTATGTCAGTGTCGACAAAAAAATGAGGCCTTATGGAAAAAAAAAGTTCAGCTCTGCTATCTAATTTAGATTAATAATTGGAAGTAGACAGTTTAGGGATATTTCAGATCAGTCATATGAGATTAATAATGTTGGAAAATATCTTTCCAAGCCTATTTTGGGATGAATAAGGCAGAAGCACCTTGGTTTCAATACTGTTGTTATGGGTTCCTTTCGAGCATGTCTTACAATATTAGTGTGACAGATCATCAAATAAAGTTTTTAGCTTCTATCAAATACTACCCTTGCAAATAAAGGCCTTTATTATTTCCAGGTTACTGCTATAGGACTTCTAACGGCATTGTTGATGGTTGTCGATGGATATACACGGTCAAAGTTGGTCCTGATGGTCAGGTGGACCGTCTCAAGATCCGATTGGTGGCTAAAGGTTATACTTAGGTATTTGGCCTTAACTATGGAGACATGTTCTCTCCTGTGGCGAAAATGACTTATGTTCGCCTATTTCTTACTATGGTGGCCATTCATCACTGGCCTATGTATCAGCTGGACATAAAGAATGCTTTCCTCCATGGTGATCTACAGGAAGAGGTTTATATGGAGCAACCTCCTGGGTTTGTTGCTCAGGGGGAGTCTAACCTAGTCTGTCGTCTCCGCAAATCCTTGTATGGTCTCAAGCAATCTCCCCGGGCTTGGTTTGGAAGGTTTAGCACTGTTGTACAACAGTTTGGCATGACTCGGAGTGAGGCCGATCACTGTCTTTTATAGACACTCTGATTCAGGTTCTACTTATTTGGTGGTATATGTTGATGATATTGTCATTACAGGTAATGATCATCATGGCATAACTCAGATAAAACAACATCTCTGCCATCATTTTCAGACAAAGGACCTTCGAAGACTCCGATATTTCTTAGGGATAGAAGTGGTCCAATCCAAAGATGGCATTGTACTACCACAGAGAAAATATGCTATGGATATTCTTGAGGAGACAGCTCTGTTGAATGCTAAGCCTGTCGATACTCCTATGGATCCAAATGTCAAGCTTTTGTCTAATCAGGGGGAGCTATTTTGAGATCCATAAAGGTATAGAAGATTGGTTGGGAAACTGAACTCTCTCACAGTTACTCGACCAGATATTTCCTTTGCAGTCAGTGTAGTAAGTCAGTTCTTGAATTCTCCTTGTGAAGATCACTGGAATGCAGTAATTCATATCCTCAAGTACATCAAGACTGCTCTAGGCAAAGGTCTCCTTTATGAAAACAAAGGTGTAAGAACCCGCACCGTTAATTAAAGAAGTTAATTAATTAATTGTGTGAAATTAGGAAATAATTCCATAATTGATCCTAATAATTATTATAAAGCTTAAATAATTATGGTAAGTGTTTTATAATGCTGAAAGTCGCTTTTCTGACGAAAAGTGCAGATACCAATTCTGCTTTTCGGTATAAATGTGTACCGATGAAGTATCCCAGAAAATTATGAAAAATGTATATATGTCACTAGAATAATATATAGGACTTGTAAAACAAGTTTCAAGTTAAAATAATGAGAACTGATGCTAGAACTGATATTGGCTATGGAAAAGGCATACCAGAAAGGTGCTGCGAAAAATAAAATAAAAATATGTTAAATCTTAGAAAAATGAGTAGGTCCAGAATCCTAAGTTTGGGATTAAAATGCTAAGCGTAGCAATTAGTGCTAATATTGTGTGTTTAATTCTTAAAACACTATATATACAACTTTTGGCACATAACCCTAGGCATGCTCAGTTTCTCTATGTGAGATTTTCTGAAGTTTGAACAGCCACCTTGCCACCTTCATCCTCCCTTCACCTTTGGAGCCAAGAGACCTCATTTCTTCTTGGTTCTTTCTTTAAAACTCATTGTGTGAGTGTGCATTGGCTTGAGAGAGTGTAAGGTGCTCCCTTTTCTGAGTTTAAGGTACTGTTTTCTTGTGTTTGGGGTGCTGACTTGTTGGGTTGGGTTGTGAGAGCCTTTGTTCCTTGCTTGTTGAGCTTCAAGGAGCAACCTTTGTTGGGAAAGGACCTTGCTTTGTAGTCATTTTCGTTTCCCTACGAAGTCAGAACTGTGGGAGCTGTTTGGTGAGCTCCAAGAGCCATTGTTGCTCTGTTTTAACCTTGGGTAAGTGTTACCAACCTCGATCATGAGTTTTAATGGGTAAAAGTGGAGTCTTGCCATGTTTAATGAATTAAACAAGTAACCAACTGGTATATGAACTTAAAAAAGAGTAAAAATGCATGCTTTAACGTTGGAATGGGTTAAAAACCTAACCTTTGAAGTGATATCTCGCGAAATGCAGAAACTGCATTCTATCGCGAAATATCCGGATATGGTATCCGGATATTGATATCCAGATATGATATCCGGATATGGGGTTCTGTGATATCCGGATATGATATCCGGATATGCCCCCGACAAATATCTGGATATTCTGAGTTTTCGAGAACAGTAACGGTACTGTTCATACAGAACTGAGTTATGGGTTTGCGGACCCTAGATTGTGGAAGTTGAACTTCTTTAATAACTTATTTAAGTCAGAATCAAGTGATTAAGGGCTTGTGGCTTTGTGAAAAGCCTTAAGACATGAAACGAAAGGAAATGCGTTGTCTTTATGTCGTATAATTGTTAAGTATGATTATTGATATGATGATTGGTCCAAAACAGATTGTGATTCTGCTGTGTTTGGACTTTGAGCTTGTGTGGACTATTGGCTTGGATAGCTAGCTTGCAAGGTAAGCTTTCGTGTCCTTGGCTTAGCCATTGTTTGTTCCACCATGTCCCATGGGGGGATGGTTATATGCATGATGTGTTTTCATGTACTGTTTTATTGAAATGCTATGAAGCTGTTAAGTGCAAAATGCTTATGATATGTATGTGGTGTTTCGCCTAGCCAGGAAGCCATGGGGTGGTCTTGGGGGCGGGTACAGCATGGGCTGGTACTGTGTGGGTAATAGATGTATTCATGCACTTCTCTGATCAGTAGAATAGTTATAACACACATGACATGATTATCTGCTGCATTGCACTGATTTTGGAACTGATATTGAATTAATGCTTTTATAACTTATATTGCACATGTAAGTGAGCTTGGGGTGGAAGATCCTTGAGGACCCCTTGTCTTACTGAGATTTCTGTTTAGAGATCTCACCCCACGTTTGGGGCACCATTTCAGGTTCAGGTAATGCGGGGGTTGAGACCTCCAACGGCAGGAGGCCGAAGCTTAGTTGATTTTTATGCTGTTATGTTGATTATGTTGGATGCTGGATTATGCCTGTTGCTATTTGTTGTTAGCTTTATGATTTTATTGTTGTTGTTGTTGAGACCTTGTTTGGCTTCGTTGCCTTATTTGGTGAGCATGGGGATTGTCCATGCCACATTGTTTGACTTTGTCTTAGTTTAGATGCGAGTTGTAATAATGTATCAGGATATTGTCCGGGCTACGTGTTGTAGTCCCATGATTTTTAGATACTCACTGTTAACTTATATATTGAGGTATTCTAGTTAGATGTCTATTTGCAATTTACATACAGGCAATGTTTTGGAAAATAATTAAGTAATTCAACTTGGTAATGATAATGACGTCATAATCGAAAAGAAAAAGATATTCCGCATTTTTAATTAAGTGTGGCTTAATACGATGGCATGTTAAAAAATCGAGTATACACGGGGTGTTACAAAAGGTCATACCAGAGTTGTGGGATACTCAGATGTTGATTGGGCAGGTTCTCACATTGATAGAAGATCCACCTCTGGGTATTGTGTATTCGTTGGAGATAACTTGACTTCCTGGAGAAGCAAGAAACAAAGTGTAGTTGCTAGATCAAGTGCTGAAGCATAATATCGCTCTATGGCCACAGCCACCTGTGAATTCATCTGGTTAAAACAACTACTGAAGGAACTCAAGTTTGGAGACACTGGCCCAGCATCTCTCATTTGTGATAATCAAGCTATTTTGCATATTTCTTCAAATCCAGTGTTTCATGAAAGGACTAAGCACATTGAGATAGACTGTCATTTCATTAGAGAAAAGGTTCTCTCAGGAGATATAGCCACTTGTTTTGTCAACTCAAATGATCAATTAGCCGATGTATTCACTAAGTCTTTGAGAGGACCTAGGATAGATCAGATATGTAACAAGCTTGGTACACACGATCTATCTGCTCCAGCTTGAGGGGGAGTGTTGTTGTAAATAGTGTCATAGAGGTCCTATGATGTGCCTTTGGCATATAGATATTTTAGAGTAAAAGAACAAGGATTTGACAGTAATCAGTGATAAAAAGTATTATTTTTAATGAATACTTGATAATCTCTCTTCAGGCACACTTTCACTCTAATTTTATGTTTTTATAGGAGGAAAGCATGGAAATAAGCTATATTGCAAATAACCAACTCACGCGAATAGCATGAGAATGGCGCAGATCGCGCCAAATTCAGGAAGAAAGAGCAAACACCACTGCCTTTTCACGCTAACAGCGTGGATTTCACGCTATTCACGCCAAGATCAGGAAGAAAGAGCAAACACCACTGCCTTTTCACGCTAATAGCGTGGTTTTCACGCTATTCGCGCCAAGAACAGGGTTCTCCACTGGTTCACCGCGCGATTAGCTGGATTTGAAGCTAATCGCGCGGCGTCGCGATGACAGTTTCCTGAATTGCTAATTTGAATAAAAACAGAAATAAAAATAGAATCCTTTGGAAGATTTTGACCTAATTGAGTCATTGGTTATAAAAGGGAGTCAGAAATCCTAAGAGAAACAACTTTTGCGTAGAGGAATTGACGAAGGCAGAACGCGGAGCAAGCTCTGGGATTAAAGATTTCAGACTTCTTCTTCCCAATATTTTTCTGGTTATTATTTTATTCATGAATTATTTTTCATACATTAAATTGTCAGACATGAACATGTCTGGCTAGTCTTTTATTATTGTGGTAAGGGTCACAACCCTTAATGTGAACCCCTTGTAGTTTGGTTAATTTTTATAATTAATTGTTTCTATTGCATTTATTTTATCCTGTTCTTCATTTTATAATTCTTTTAGAACCGATCACTCTATTAGGATTGTGAGGGTTAGAGTTTTCAATATGAATATTGAGATTCTAGTTCCTGACAAAAGGTAAGATAACAATTCATGTACGCACTAGAGATAGGCTTCATGAATTGCAAACGTGAAAAAAATTCACTGATTTGAGGGCTTAACTTGAAAAGGAATTTCTAAGGGATTAGGATTCTAATAGGGTTAATAAAGTTAAGATCACTAAGGAATTAGGGCTTAACTAATCAATTAACAGATAGTGAATTGTTTGATCAATGGTTAAATTAAATATAAACATTAATTCATATTGCAAGGTGGGGATCATAAAGGTGTTGGCGTCTTTTATCGCAATATTCTTTTAAATATTTTCTCAATCTTAATCTGTTGTTCTCAAGGTTTTAAAAACATCTTTGAATTATTCACAAGTTCTTGAATTGTTTTCAACTTTCACCAATCATAATTATTCTCAAATCAATTTTATTAATCCAACAAGAGAGGAATAGTTAAAATAATTTTGGTGCCTCAATCCTTGTGGAGACGATACTCTACTCATCTTTTATTACTTAGAACGATCGGTACACTTGCCGATTTTTCGCAACATCCTACATTGTGTATATGTCTTTGTATCTCTTATTTGGTTTGATATATAAATGAAATCTCCTTCGTGTAGTTAACACAAGGATTACAATCAATACATCTTGTATCTTGATAATTAACATGTTGTTGTAAATAATGTCATAGAGGTCCCACATTATGTATATGTCTTTGTATCTCTTATTTGGTTTGATATATAAATGAAATCTTCGTCGTGTAGTTAACACAAGGATTACAATCAATACCTCTTGTATCTTGATAATTCACATGGTATCAGAGCCTCGTATCCCGGGTTCAATCCTCACTTCCCCTCACTTTCTCGTGTGGAATTTTCTTAGCACAGGTAGGTGGGCTTGTGCATTGTCCACCCTTCAAGTCCAGTGAGCTTTCGTGTGAAGGGACATGTTAGAGTATAATATAAATAATTAAAAAGGCATCACCCAACAGCTTAAGCTTTTGGGTTGAATTGGTTCTTTACATGGTATCAGAGCCTCAGTGTACCGGGTTTGATCCTCATCGCCTCCACTTTTTCTCTAGTGGATTTTCTTTCTTCGAAAAGGTAGGTGGGCCTGTGCATTGTACACCTTTCAAGCCCAGTGGACTCTCGTGTAAGTGGGTTTGTTGAGATATATAAAACTATTAATGTAGCCTCACTCAACAGCTTAAGCTTTTGGGTTGAACTTGTTCTTTACAGGTATATTTACTTGATACCCAAATGATGAATAGCTAGTAACTGTTGTTCTTTCATACGCAAAAAAAAGTTGCATTGTAACTCAATTCCTCTAACTGTTTTTCTAAAACTAAAGTTCCTTGGTTCAACCTTAATTGATACGCTAAAGAAGAATAGTTCAAATCACCTACTTGAAGAATTGAATTTTTGTAACATGTAAAATCACCTTTTGATAATAAAACTATCCAGGAAGAAGTATAGTTCAGGCTGCACAATCAATGTGAGTAGTATTTGGTGGAGATATTATAGACTAACCCTGGATCAGAAGCACTTTCTGGTTTAACATGGCCTGAACCAAATGCAAAGGGGTTGTTAGCAAATGGTGAAGTATTTGAGACCCTGGATCAGAGCATATTTTATAACTACAGGTGACCAATCCTTATGCACAGACTTAAGCAGTGTTGCTATGCCACTAGCATGAGGACAAGACATTGAGGTACCTGAGACTATGTTAAATAGTACACTTCTTTTGTCAGTCTTGAGTGTCGCGACCGAATCGCGAAGAGACGACGAAAGACTTGAACGATTAAAAACAATGGAGTCGCCACCAAGGTTTATTTGGGAAAACATTGAAAAAACCCCTTTATTTTGATAAAACTGGTCTTTGAAATCAGAATTGGATTCGAGAGTCGATTACGAGTAGGGAAGGTATTAGCACCTTACTCCGTCCGTTTAAAAAATGGTTACCTTATACTAAATGTGCAAATTATTGATAAGATTTTAAATATTTATTTCACCCCAAAGAATTGAACTACATTGATTAAAGAAAAGGAAACTAATTTTTTGAAATTTTATTTTTGTGCTTGACGGGTGGGTCCTGCTCCGACGTATCCCTCGGTGCAATAGGAAAATCAAAGCTATGTCGTTTTGTAGAAAATATTTGTGTGTTGATTGATTTTAATTTAAAATAAATATTTTATAGTGGCTATAATAAATCAAAAGATTATGAGATTAACAAAGCGTCACACCTAAATTAATTCCAAATATAAATTCTAAGCTATATAAGAAAATTTCTAATAAAACATGAAAAGCATAAGAAAATTCCTAAAAAAATAAAATCAAGAACATAGAAGCATGCAAAGGAAATTATTAACTAAAGGAGGAAGTAAATGGACTTACCTCAAAGATGACCAAAACTTGGTGCATGGAACCAAATTATGAAGAACCACCCCAATTATCCTCAAAGATGACCAAAACTTGGTGTATGGAGCCAAGTTGTGGAGAAACACCCCAATTTTCCTACAAAAGGAAAATTAGTAACTAAATTTTTTTACTATGACACTAGCTTAGTTTTGAGCCAAACTCAAGTGTCTTGTGTTTTTTTACTTGGTTTTTTCCAATTTGGTGTTTTTAATTTAGTTTTCTCCAATTTTTTCTGTAAGTTTAAGGGAAGGGGTAGAGGTGTTTATATAGGGGAAGGGAAGAGGAAGAGATGAGAGATAGGCAATGTGGGACTTTTTAGGAATAGTGGTTTTTTTCCTCAATGTGAACAACCATTTTGCGACCACCATATCTCACACCAGAGGGCTTAGATTGAAAATCCCTCCGGTCATATTGAAGTATCATATGCGAGGAACATGCCGACCAAATTTGAAAAAGATCGGACGGTTCGTTTGAGAGAAATGGTCCTCACAATATGGCTGCTTGCAGTAGAAATTGCATGGGAAACCTGTTTCGGTTTTGAATTTTCTGGGAATAGTACAGGCATCCAATCAACAAATCCACCGTTGAATATGATGTACAATGAGTCAAGATCTTACTAAAAAATTTCAGCTTGATCGGAGGGTGGATTAATGACATATCGCAGTTGGAGCAAACCCTACTCATTTCCAATTCATGTTGCAAATCTTTCCAAAAATGCCTCTCTTCCTTTTCTTCTTCCCTTTATTCTCTTGGTTATAAACCACAAAATATAGGACAAAAATAGGTGCTAACAACTGCCCCTCTTTACTTTTTACATGAGAATATGAATAACAATGTTTTGATATTATCGCTGTAAAGAATAAGTAAAGATGTGAACTCTATTTTTGACCGTATGTAAATGGTTACTCACATGGTGGTCTATAGGGTGAACAAACATGGGATTGAGATCCCTGATAAGTGTGGGAGAATGGACCCGTCTTGAAAAAAGAATTTAATGTTGTGGGAGAATGGACCCAACTTGACTGAGACATGGGATTGAGATCCTGATAAGTGCGGGAGAATGGACCCGCTTTGAAAGAAATTTAAAGGTGTGAGAGAATGGACCCAACTTGAATGAATTTTTAAAGACGTGGGAGAATGGACCCAACTTGACTGAATTTTTAAAGGTGCGGGAGAGTGGACCTGCCTTGAGCAGAAAACTAAAGGTGCCGGGGAATGGACCCGTCTTTTGCATGAAATTAAAGGTGCAGGAGAATGGACCCGTCTTTTGTAGGAAATTGAAGGTGGGGGGGGGAATGTACCCGCCTTGGCAGAGTTTTAAAGGCACAGGAGAGTGGACCCGTCTTTTGCAGGAAATTAAAGGTGCGGGAGAATGGACCCGTCTTTTGCAGAAAATTGAAGGTGCAGGGGAATGTACCCGCCTTGGCAGAGTTTTAAAGGCACGGGAGAGTGGACCCGTCTTTTGCAGGAAATTAAAGGTGCGGGAAAATGGACCCGTCTTTTGCAGAAAATTGAAGGTGCGGGGGAATGTGGGCCTTGGCAGAGTTTTAAAGGCACGGGAGAGTGGACCCGTCTTTTGCAGGAAATTAAAGGTGCTGGAGAATGGACCCGTCTTTTATAGAAAATTAAAAGTGCAGGAGAATGGACCCTTCTTTTGCAGAAAATTAAAGGCGCGGGAGAGTGGACCCGCCTTGAGCAGAATACTGAAAGTGCCGGGGGATGGACCCGCCTTGGCAGAGTTTTAAAGGAACGGGAGAGTGGACCCGTCTTTTGCAGGAAATTAAAAGTGAGGGAGAATGGACCCGTCTTTTGCAAAAAATTAAAGGCGCGGGAGAGTGGACCTGCCTTGGCATAAAATTAAAGGCGCGGGAGAGTGGACCCGCCTTGAGCAGAATACTGAAAGTGCCGGGGTATGGACCCGCCCTGGCAGAGTTTTAAAGGCACGGGAGAGTGGACCCGTCTTTTGCAGGAAATTAAAAGTGCGGGAGAATGGACCCGTCTTTTGCAGAAAATTAAAGGCGCGGGAGAGTGGACCCGCCTTGGCATAAAATTAAAGGCGCGGGAGAGTGGACTCGCCTTGAGCAGAATACTGAAAGTGTCGGGGGATGGACCCGTCTTTGACTGGAAATTAAAAAAGTGTGGGCTTGGACCCGAAAAGTAAAGAAACATGGTGCTTATCACTTTTCAATCTTTTTTTTGTCTTTTTTTTGTTTTTTTTGAGACATGAAGATAATGCAATGCTGTCACAAGATACAAAAGATCTTGAAATTTTGAACTTTGGAGATTTTTTTTTTTTTTTGCAAAGATGATGCAATACATGTCATATGAAGCAAAAGATCTTGAAATTTGGAGATTTTTCTCCATTTTTTTTTGTTTTTATTTTTTTAAGCAAAGATGATGCAATGCATGTCACATGATGCAAAGGATCTTGAAATTTTGAAATTTGGAGATTTTTCTCTATTTTTTTTGTTTTTGATTTTTTTTGTTTTTTTATGCAAAGATGATGCAATGCATGTCACATGATGCAAAAGATCTTGAAATTTTGAAATTTGGAGATTTTTCTTCATTTTCTTGATTTTTTTGTTGTTGTTTTTTTTATGCAATGCATGTCACTTGATGCAAAAGATCTTGAAATTTTGAAATTTGGAGATTTTTCTCCATTTTTTTTGTTTTTTTTTGTTTTTTTTTTTATGCAAAGATGATGAAAGATGCAATGCATGTAGAAAATTTTGAAATTTTCAAACTTTGAAGTTTTTTTTTTATGATATGCAAAGATGATGTAATATACAATGCATGCAGAAAATCTTGAAATTTTCAAACTTTCAGGTTTTTTATTTGGGGGCATGAAGATGATGCAAATGCATGTCACATGATGCAAAAGATTTTGAAATTTTGAAGTTTGGAGATTTTTTTCAAATTTTGTTGTTTTTTTTTTTGATATGGAAAGATAATGTAATATACAATGCATGCAGAAAATCTTGAAATTTTCAAACTTCAAGTTTTTTTTTATAATGATATGCAAAGATGATGTAACATACAATGCATGAAGAAAATCATGAAATTTTCAAACTTTGAGTTTTTTTTTTATATGCAAAGATGATGTAACATACAATGCACGTATAAAATCTTGAAATTTTCAAACTTTGAGTTTTTTTTTTAGGCATAATGGTGATGCAAGATGCAATGCATGTCACCTAATGCAAAAGCACTTGAAGTTCTGATTTTGTTTTTGTTTTGGTATGCAAAGATGATGCAAGATGCAATGCATGTCACATAATGCAAAAGCACTTGAAGTTCTGATTTTTTTTTCTTTTTGAGATGCAAAGATTATGCAAGATGAAATGCATTTCACCTAATGCAAAAGTGCTTCAGGTTTCAAACTTAGAGATTTTTCTCTTTATTTTTTGGTATGCAACGATGATGCAAGACGCGATGCATGTCACCTAATGCAAAAGAACTCAAAGTTCTGATTTTTTTTGTTATATGGAAAGATGATGCAATATGTAAGGCATGTCACCTAATGCAAAAATGCTTAACATTTGCAAATCTTGATGTTTTTCTCGTCCTTTTTCTTTCATGTCAGCCTTAATGTGAAAAATTCACCAGTGCAAGAAAAATGCTTTGACTTTGCTGTTTTCCTTGAAAACTCCAAACCTTCAACAAATGTTTAAAGGTAAACTCATGCAATCTCAGACTCATTGACATGTCATCCAATTTTCACACAAGTGTTTGATTTGAAAAGTTTTCAGTTGTGGATATATCTGACTTGTTCCTTTCATGAGTATTTGTTCTCAAATCTTGACGGAAGACATTGAACCTTCTCGAACATGGAGAATGTGCCCATTTATAGCTCTTGACCACACATGTCAAACCTTCTTAAAGAAGAGGAAAAATTGAGCAGTCATCTGTGGCCTTCCCTGAATTGAAATCAATTGAGTCTCATTGACCTAAATTCTTAATTTGAGAGATTGTCACCAAATTGTTAAATCATGTTATTGTATTTATGTTCTCTTACTTTGAAACATCATTCAATTAACATGCATAATTT
Organism: Gastrolobium bilobum; assembly: GCF_033153095.1. Classification (NCBI taxonomy): domain Eukaryota; kingdom Viridiplantae; phylum Streptophyta; class Magnoliopsida; order Fabales; family Fabaceae; genus Gastrolobium; species Gastrolobium bilobum. The sequence goes on along the minus strand of NW_026895358.1, from coordinate 131,124 downwards.
TACAAGTAAGGTTGAAAAGGATTGGATAACTTCAAATCTCAAAAGGAATGTGGCGATTTACAAGGAAAAAGGTAGACGATGAAACAAGTGGAATATCATGGAAGGTTAAGTGTTTGCCCCAGTCTAGATTCTTTTGTTCTCTTTTGAGAGATTCCTATGAACCAATGGACATTATACCTGTCGATTCTTTTCTATCAGATGGCACTGCCCCAATACTCTTTCCTTGAGCAAATTGAAACTTCCCATGAATGGATGAGTCATCAAAATAGTATTGTACTATAAACACATGTGTAAACTCCCATTTGTTTTCAAATTATGTCTCTTTTCTTGCCCTACCTTTTGCTAAGGCTGCCCTTGCGGGTTTTCTACCTAACGGGCCTATATTTCCTTCTCTCTCTTTTTTTTATCGCCTTAACTTTTGCATAGGTCGTCCTTGTGGGTTTTCAACCTAACAAGCTTATCTTTCATTCTCTTCTCTCTTTTTTTTTCTTTTTTTTATGGACTGAGAAGATTTCTCTTTAAAGACTGGACCATATGTTCGTACCATGCTTAAAAATTTCTTCTTGGATGATGATCTCTCAAAACTACCACCAAGAGAATCCATGTGTAAACAGGAAGGAGAATTTGCCCCAAATATTCAATGGTTAGGCCAAATGGGTTGTATCAATCTTTAGTTATAAGACTCAAAGAAAATTGCCCCAGGACATGTCACACTTAAGTGCATCGATCTTAAGTTGCTAATTGCCATTTCTCATCTCGGATTGCTTCTTCAAAACTCACTTCTTCAGAATCTGCCAACAAACATACCTAGTGTGCTTCGTTAGTTGAGTCATACAAGTCTTGCAGGCTCCTCATTCTTGGTTGTCTCTGCTCTTCATCATCAGAGATTTCATGATTAGCTGGGACATGGGACGAAGGTTGTCCGACCTCAATAGTCATTTTCTCGGGTTCAACATTCACCCCGGATGGACAACCCCAATCCCAAGCATCTTCTTCATTCATCTTCACATCTCGGCTTATCAACGCCTTTTTATTGACGAGATTCAACAACTTGTACCCCTTTGTTTTCTCATCATAACCAATGAATACAAACTTCTTACTCTTATCTTCAAGTTTCGTTCTCAACTGATCCGGTATGTGTGCATATGCAACACTACCAAAAATCTTGAAATGAGCCACTGATGGCTTTAGACCGCTCCATGCTTCTTGTGGAGTTTTCTCATTCACACTTGAGTGCGGACATCGGTTTTGCACGTACACTGCACATTGTATGGCCTCTCCCCAAAACTCATTTGGCATGTTCTTCGTCTTCAACATAGATCGGACCATATCTAGGATAGTCCGGTTCTTCCTCTCAGCTACTCCATTTTGTTGGGGCGAGTACGGTGCGGTCAGGAACCGCCTTATCCCATGTTCTTCACAATACTTCTTGAAAGCTGTTGACACATACTCCCCACCTCGGTCTGAACGGACCGATTTGATGTACCTCCCAGTACCATTCTCTATCATTACTTTAAAACTCCTAAATGCCTCTAGCACCTCGGATTTTTCCTTCAAAAAATACACCCAAGACTTTCGACTGAAATCGTCAATAAAAGTTACAAAATACTTCTTACCACTGAAGGACCCCGGAGTAATGGGTCCACACAAGTCGGTATGTATCAAATCCAGAGGCTGCCTAGCTCGGTATCTCGCCATCCTTTGGAATGGGCTCCTCACATGTTTTCCCAATACGCAGTCCTCACAAAATTTTCCTTCAGAGTCAATCTTTGGTAGTCCCACAACCATGTTTTTCTTCATCATCTCGGTCAGACCACCGTAATGAAGGTGTCCAAACCGTCGATGCCACAAATCCATCTTATCTTCTACCCCGGCTTGCAGACAGCCGACCTCCATGCTCCTCAAACTCAACTTGAACATTCTGTTTTTCTCCATCTGAACTCGGGCTATCAAACGCCCTTGTTTGTCTCGCAATAGTAGAACTCGGACTGTCATTAGAACCGAGTAGCCCTTTTCCATCAACTGTCCAACGCTCAGAATATTGCTTTTGAGCTCAGGCACGTAATAAACGTCCTGAATTGTACCAACTCGTCCATACTTTTGCAAGAAACAGATCGTACCTCGGCCTTTTACATCAATTTTGGGCGCGCCTCCAAAAGAGACATGTCCGGCTTCCACCGTTTTCAACTCCTTGAACAGATGTTTGTAACCACACATGTGATTACTGGCACCAGTATCCAAGTACCACTCTTCGAACTCGTTTCACCATGTGCCAACATCAAAACTCCTTCATCTCTTATCTCTCCTTCTGCAGCAAACTTTGACGTCCCGTCAACTCTCCTTTCATCTCCACAATCCTTCGCGAAATGCCCAACTCGGCCACAGTTGTAGCATCTGTCCGAGTTGCAATCTCTTGCGTAGTGACCATACTTCCCACACTTATGACATTCTACATTATTTCGATTCAACCACCGGCCTCTTCCACCTCGGCCACGTCCTCTACCTCTCCAGTTTTGCTGACTCGGCTCAGTTCTTTCTTCATTTCTCACCTCATGACCTCGGCCACGACCACCTCGGCCATTTCCACGTCCAGCTCGGCCACGACCTCTACCTCGGACATTTTGAGAGTAGAGAGTCTTTTCTTCCTTGATATTTGCTTTTGACTGAAGTGCTTGCTCCAGTGTCTCTTCCTTCTTCTTTTTCATGCGTTGTTCATGCGCCTCAAGAGAACCCGCTAGCTCTTCAACAGAGAGCGTAGCCAAGTCCTTAGACTCCTCAATTGCACATACCACGTTTTCAAAATCGTCTGTCAGCGACCTCAGAATCTTTTCAACAACTCTAGTCTCAGATAATTCCTCCTCATTCTGCTTTAACTGATTCACCACGGCTTGAACATGGGTGATGAACTCGGATACACCCTCTGAATCTTTCATCTTCATTCCTTCCAACTCGCCACGCAGAGTTTGAAGTCGGACCTGCTTAACTCGGTCAGCTCCTTTATAGACATTCTCCAAGATGTCCCACGCTTCCTTTGACGTCTTGTCCTGCGGTAGTTGCAGGTTCAGCAAAACTGTCATGAATAACATCCTAAGTATCTTGGGATCCGAGCAACGCCTTCATCTGAATGCTCCAATTCACATAATTCGCCTTTGTCAGGCGGGGCAATGGCATACTGGAAGTGGTCACACTCTCCATAGCTCTGATACCAATTTGTAGTTCACAGGTCTTCTAATGGTGTTTTTCTCTCACACAAGATACACATACAATTCTCTGAATATACCTCTATTATATTACTGATTCTACCAAAGCAACTTTACAAGAGTTACAATGAGCTATTTATAAACAATAGCAAATGATTATGAATACTAATGACCAACTTAGAAAATCCAAACATAATAATGACTACTTCTTAAAAACATTAAACTCATTAATGTCCACTAACAAATTTCTAAGGGACACACCCCTTCACCACAAACTCTTCATTTTCTATTTTCATTTATTCTAAATAAAGTTTAAACCCAACAAATATAAGATAATCCAACTACATAATTTAATTTTTAAACTTTCTTTAATTTTCTCTCGCATCTTTCAGAATTAGGTAAGTTTTATCCTTCATCGTAGCATCTTAGGCTTGAAAACGGATAATGACAAAAGTAAGTGGCTTTTTCAATGGACAAAAATTGTTGTGCTTTCACTATTAAGCTGACAGTAAATATGTAACAAAAAGCTTCTTGAACCTTCAAATTAATTGACCTGTTAAGTTTCTTGCTAACTGCTTGATCTACTGGTTTCTCATATGCTAACTGCTCGACTGAGTTGAAGTGACTTGCTGAGACATGATATACACAGTGCCGCGTCCTGTGTATATAGTTTTGCATGGGACGCGGCTGTTAAGGTAACGCGTTCCATTCCAATGATTGACTTGCAATGATATCAGAAGTGCACCTATAAAATCATTCAAGAAGGAGATTTAGCTAAGAAGATATGAAAGTTAGCCAATACCTCTTGCCCCACAACCACAACAAAACAATAAACTTGGGCGCATGCTAAATATGAATCTATAAAATTTATCAATAAAATTACTTCAGATAAAAATCAATATAATTATTAAAAACCATCAATTTCCTATTTATAAATCCTTAAGAGGATGTACTTAAAAGAAAATACAGTGTAATATTATAAAATCTTGAATCCTTGATATATATATATATATATATATATATATATATATATATATATATATATATATTTTTTAGCTCAAAACGCCATTATTTTGGAACGGAAATCAAGGTATTTTTGTAATTTTAATTTATTTCAGGATTATAATAGTCTTTATCAGTATATTTTTTTTAATCTTTCAACCTCAAAACGATGTATCGTTTTGGGAATGAATACAAATAATTTATCTGCAATCACTGTAGAAACATACATATATATATAAGATCATTTGATACCGGTGTCAAACTTTTTAATTAGCACCCATCTGAGTCATTATTTTATTAAGAATTAGTAATTAATTAATAAAAGTAACCTAATAAATTACAGTCATTGGATCCACGGAAATAAATGATTATGATGAAGTGTCAAAAATTTTAGTTTGACATCATTGTCAAATGATTCTGCCCATATATATATATATATATATATATATATGTCTCCGACAACTTGAGATAAGTTTATCTCTGGCCACCCCAAAACTACGTCGTTTTGTTTATTTATTTCCTTATATTAATTGATTCACCCTTGAATGGTTATGATTCTCTTTTTCTCTCTCTTCCTTCATTACCATTGATCCATCTTTGTACGGTTAAGATTTAGTAGCCGGAGATAAAATTATCTCCGACAGCTTGAGAAATGATAAGCCCTATATATATATATGGAATAAGATATTATGCCTATCTTTTTTCATGCATACTTTATCTACTTATCTCTAATATCATTATATCATAATCTTAAGAGGAGAAGGAAAAGGTAAAAATTAGTTGAGATTCTAATCTAACAGTATTAAAAATGAGTAGGTAAAATAGAAATAAAATAAATATAGGCATGAAATTATATCCATATATATATATATATGAGGTAGGATTCTTTGACACCGGTGTCAAATTTGAAATTTGACACTTCATATGAGAGTCATTAGATCAAAAAAGATCAATGGTGTCACATGTTTACAAATCAGAGTCGTTGATCTTTTTTGATCTAATGGCTCTCGGATGAAGTGTCAAACTTCAAATTTGACACCGATGTCTAAAGATCCTACTTATATATATATAATACCACCCAGAAGTGGAGAATCGTAGACATGATAGGTTATTAGCTTTCTTAAATAAACCCCTTCTTTAGGCCTATGTAACCTAGGTTTTGAATCATATAACATCAAGCCACAAAGATAAGTATTTTTAAGATTAATGCACATTGCTTACCCTTTTTCTTTCCTCAAGTGGGCAGAAGGGGGTGGATTAATTACTAGGTGGTGGGGACTACAACAACTACTCTGCTTGAATCAAGAGCAATCCAAGCTAATGAGATCATATCATATTTGCTTGAGTTTGGAAACTTTAACAAGTGACTTGGTTAAAGTTGGGGTTAGTTGGAACCTTTAGACAAATATTTCTTCAGCTGTCACCAAAAAGATAGCAAGTCTTCCACTATGGGAATGCCACTTGGAAAATTCGGCCATGACGATGGTGTTCATCATTTTCCAATAATCTATGCTTTGAATTAATTTAAAGCATTGTAATAATGAGGGGCAAGGATGTTTTTTGAGTTTCGCAAACACTTAAGGGCGCCAACCCCATTTGAATTCTGATGATTGTCTTCTAATTGGGTGGGGAAAAAGTGAGAACACGAAATGATGAAACTAATTGTGAGTTGTGACCACTTTGGAAACAAAGTGATTATGTTGGATCTTATACCCCATGGCTATTTTATTGGTTGTATAAAGATTAAGATAGAAGGAATTGAAATTGTTGCAAGAGGGAAGGAAAGGAAAAGCATGGTGGGTATATATTGTTTTCTTTGTGAGAAACAACACGAGATAATGGTTGTTAGTTGCAACTGTAAGGACAATTGTGTTTCGGTTAATATAAATTATTAAAAAGGTTCTCAATGGTATTTTAAGATTTTGAGTTGAAGAGATTCTTTACATGATATCATAGCATAAGGTCACGAGGTGGGTCTATACAATATCTACGTTTCAAGCCCAAAAGACTCTTAGGTGAGAGGGTCTATACAATATCCATGTTTCAAGCCCAAAGGACTCTTAGGTGAGATGGTGTGTTAGAAACTAATATAAACTATTAAAAAGACCATCACCCAACACTTTAAGATTTTGTGTTGAAGTGGTTCTTTACATTTCACGATTACATTTTTGATATTCTAAGAGTATGTACTCCTTTATTAAAAATAGGAAAAAGTGAGATTTAGATGACAATAAATAACCATAAAAGGGTGGATAAAATAAGAAAATTTGATTATATGATTTTTCTTTCTTTCCAAATTTAATAAAAAATATACTGAACCTTAACTATTATGGGAGAACTGAAATTATTTTCATGTTTTGGGAGCCTGATCATGGTATTTGGTAACGCTAAAAGCTTAATGAATATATAGTCTTTTGAGTTAGATATGCTGATATATGCATGTTGTAAAAGATAAATAAAGAAGATATGATTAGAAATAATGATTTTTAATTAATTTATTTAAGTTGTTAAAATATGGACTCTACTCGTAGAAAATTCTAAAAATAATAAGTTGATCTTGTGAGAAAATTAAAATTTTATTTTTGTGTAAGTAGAAAAACGTATATACCTCAATTACATAATTTTGAGCTTAGTTGAATTGGTTTTGAGTGGAGAAAAATATGAGACTTTGCATGATCAGTTTGAGATTTTTCAGAACATTGATTCTCTATGGATACTCCGGAAAATTGATCCAAGCCTAGATTTTTGTGTGACTTAGATTTAGGTATTTGTGCTAAACTTTCGGATGCTGAATGATCAAGTTTTCTACACGAAATGAGAGTGGATTATGTTATTTGATCACAATCAATTATTGATGATAAAATAAGAGAGAAAAAAATATATAATTTTTAAATAAGTGATTGTGATTAAATAATATGATCATATAAATATTTTTTCACATGAGATGATCTATCCCCACACGAAATAGACAATGAAGTGAATAAAAAATTCCGACTTAATCTTCTTCCATCGAGGTACGTGTTTTTGCAAAGAATGGCATGCTACAAACTTTAATGTGTGGAAGAAGTGCAGGTTAGCTAAGACATTTGACAAAGAAAGACATACTAAAAACTTTGTTGTGCACGAGTGTAGATTAGGTAGAACTTTTCACAAAGAAAGATATACTACAAACTTTATTGCATAGAATTGTAGGTTAGGTAGAACTTTCCACAAAGAAAAAGTTAAAACATACTACAATTTTTTAATTAATTAAAAAAACACAGAAAACAAGTGATAAAAAAGTAAAGGAAAAGGTGTTTATTTCGTAATAGAAAATAAATTTATCTCTTATAATTTTAAAATAATATCGTTTTGAATTTTAAAAAATATATATGATATTTTAAAAAATTTATTTTTCTCTTTCATAATGAATTTTATTAAAATTTCTTGTCTTTTTTTTATTTCCAAACCCCAAACTGACATTTATCTTCATGTTATAGGAAAAAAATTAATTCAAAATTAAAACACATGGATTTTTTTAAAAAAATTTCTTTTTATGTATAATAATGTCATTAAATAATCTAAAATTTAATATCATATTTCTTTAGTATTTAATAATTTTCTATTTTCCATAATCTCATTTAATGTGTAATTTTTTTGGGTTCATTTAATATGCCATTCTTTTTTCTTTTTTTTTATATTAACATGCTATTCTCTTTTTTCTTATTTTGGTAATCTAATATGCCATTCTTAAGTAACAAAGAAAATGGATTTTTTTTTAGAAATCCACTTTCTTTTTTGTTGGATGAAAAAAAAAGTGGATTTCTAAAAAAAATCCACTTTCTCTGTTACTTAATTTCTTTGTTTTTTGGAAAAAAAAATAAAAAAGTTTTTGAATTTGTTGAATAAAATCTTGTTAAAACTTGAAATCATATAATTATCATAAGGATTTGATGTTTCTCTTATTGTATGAAATAAATGAATCCCTTGCACACACATAAAAGTGTGTGTGTCTCATTTTTTCTTCTTTTTTTCTTCTTTTCAAATAAGTCTCACATACTTTTATATGTGTGTAGAGAATAAATTTATCATCTAAAACATGAGAAATATTAAACTCTTATCACAAAAGTTTAACTAATTTTTCTCAAATAAATTATTCAATAACAAAAATTTAGTTTAATTAATATATATTCAGATACAACAACATCTACTTTTTTATATACAAAAATTTAGTTTAATTAATATATATAAAAAAATATAATATTATACAATTATCATAAATAAAGTCAAACTCAATTTCTTACCTAAAGTTTTGTTTTCTTTTTACAAGTACTTTTGTTGTTTTTTAAATGAAATTGTCTAAAGTCTAAACGTAGTTTAAAACAAAATCTAAAAATTAATAATATTACCAAATATATAAAGTACCTTGAAATTAATATACTTGCACACCCTCTCTTTCCCTCTCATATATGAGTGTGTCCCATGGCGCTAGTTTCCACTCTCCACTATCTATAGCAAAAAAGCTTTCAATTCAATCTCCAATTCAGAGAGAGAGAGGTGTGGTTTTGAGTTCGCTGGAAAATGACGGTGTTTTCCGCCGCAAAGCAGGTGTTTCCGGTGGACTACGAGACCGAAGTGTCGCAGCGTCTTTTGGAAGCTTCTCACTCTGGCGATCTGAGCTCCGTCGTAGACTGCATTTCCGATCCCTTGGTCGACGTCAACTTCGTCGGCGCCGTCACCTTGAGGATCCGAAGGACCGAGTTGGTTCTGCACGATGAATCGCCGAGTCAGGTACGCGTCGAGTTCGACGAGTTCAAAACCGACGTCACGCCTTTGTTTCTCGCCGTTCATGCTGGAAATGCAGATATCGTGAGGAAATTACTGGTAATCAATAATGCCTTGCTTGTGTGATTATTCAGAACGTTGATTCGAATTTTGAATTTCAACTGTTTTATTGACTGTGCTTGTTTCGGTTTTTTTTTTTTTCTTTGATTTTGAAATTGTTCAAGTGCGTTTTTGCCTTCTTTTCTGCGTCTTGATCACCGGCTTTTGGAAAATTATCGCTGACGTTGAACTCTGTTTGAATTGAATGTGCGTTCTTAATGCTATTTATTAAACCACGTATCAGAAACTTACAACTAAAATTTCCCAACTCAGCTGCTGATTTATCTCTTTAATACTTATTTCCTTATATGTTTGTTTTCCCTTTTTCTTTTTTTTTTCTTTTTTTTTTTCGGTTTTGATAGCGTGTCTTGTGTACCCCACAGGTCCAAACACCATTGCACATAATGCCACATTTATTATGCATGCCCCACTTCCCAAAAAAATAAAAACTTATGTTCTTATTTATGAGTTGCCATCACACTATATTTGGTTTCCTTTTTTGTCCGTATCTATTTAGTCTCTTGCACTAGTTTCTAACAGCATACTTAAAACATGGTAAACAAAAAAAAAATAAATAAAAAAAATTGAAGTGTGGAAAGGGTTTTGTCATAAATTTAGAAAAGAAAGAGGGAAAAAATTTTCTTGCAGTCTTGTTACAGTTTATAATTGTAAGTAAATAAAAGGTTGAATTTCATTAAAATGACAGAGTAATGGAGCTGAAGTAAACCAAAAGCTGTTCAGAGGCTTTGCAACGACTGCAGCAGTGAGGGAGGGCCACCTTAATATTCTTGAGATGTTAATTAAAGCTGGGGCATCACAGCCAGCATGTGAAGAAGCTCTTTTGGAAGCAAGCTGCCATGGGCAAGCCGAACCTGCAGAATTGCTTATGAACTCTGATTTGATCCGACCCCATGTATCTGTACATGCTTTTGGGATTGCGTGTTGCAGGGGATTCTTGGATGTCATTGAAACACTCATAAAGGTACATGTCTTGTTGCACTATATTTTTAAAGAGTCCACAATGCCATAATGGTACCGCTGAACAGAGATTTAATACAGTATCAAGGTAGCATTTTGCAATTGTTTTGACGGGTATAATCTGGCGCATTAAGAAGTTAGCAGTTAGAACAAACTGTGTCACAAGTTCATCGTGTAAATCTTTATTGTGTTTGATTCATGGTAAATAATTTGGAAGATATTGCCACATTCAGATAATGTTTTCCCCTCCTGCCCCTTACATTGTGAAAACTATATGTCCTAATCAAATACCAGGATTGTTGGCTCAGTAAAACTTCTTGGAAGTTTGTAAAGAACATTGGAATACACCACCACCCCAAAAGCCCTCACAAGTTCAAGGTAGCATTTTGCAATTGTTTTGACGGGTATAATCTGGCGCATTAAGAAGTTAGCAGTTAGAACAAACTGTGTCACAAGTTCATCGTGTAAATCTTTATTGTGTTTGATTCATGGTAAATAATTTGGAAGATATTGCCACATTCAGATAATGTTTTCCCCTCCTGCCCCTTACATTGTGAAAACTATATGTCCTAATCAAATACCAGGATTGTTGGCTCAGTAAAACTTCTTGGAAGTTTGTAAAGAACATTGGAATACACCACCACCCCAAAAGCCCTCACACGAGAGCCTTTTGGGTTTGAAGCGTCGACAATGCAACAGGCCCAGCTTAACTGTGCTAAGAAACTCCACAAGAGAAAGTGGGGGGCGGTAAGGCTCTGATACCATGTAAAGAACCTTGGGATACATCACCCCAAAAGCGAGCTCAAAGAGTGAGAGTGTCCAAGACCTTATAAACTCCACATTAGTTGCACATACAACCAATGTGGGACTATATATCTCAACAAAGTTCATATATTCAATCTTTGTCTGTCATTTTTGCAAGAAGAGTAAACTTTCTACACGAATTGTCTTCTTTCTAGAGCACAATTGACATTGACAGGTCCTTGCCTAACTTTCTGAGGCAAGTGCAAACCAATGAATATTTACTCTAGTTGTAGTATTTAGCGGCCAAGGTTCAAGAGAAATTAAATAAACCTGTGATTGAACTTTTTCGTGAGTACTTCTAAATTACTGCTTATGCTAAAACAAAGGACTATATTGTCAATGGCAGTGCAGCGTGGATACGAGTGCTGCAGATCGGTTGCTTTTACAGTCACTTAAGCCTTCTCTCTACACAAATGTGGATTGTACTGCACTTTTTGCCGCTGTAATTCATAGACAGGTCCCTGTCGTGGGTTTACTACTGAAGGTAATATTTTACCTTGACTTCTTCCAACCTTTGACTATTATTACAATTCATAGCATGAGAATATTACACTTTTCCTTTTATGAACCTTTGTTCGTTATGAACATATAATCTTTTCTTTTCATGGTTAAACTTATATTTATTTGTTCATTCTGCTCTCGTGATAGTGACATAATTCATATTTATGTTTTCAATGTCAAGGTTTTTTTGTTAATGTGAAATAAGCCTCACTAGGGCTTTTTCTTACAAATGAACTACAGGATTGTGCTAGGATACACTATGAAACAAGGCTTGGAGCATGGTCATGGGACATTTCCACAGGCGAAGAGTTTCGTGTGGGAGCTGGGATGGGAGAACCTTATCCTATCACCTGGTGTGCAGTTGAATATTTTGAAAAGAGCGGTGCTATACTGCGCATGCTCTTGCATCATGTTTCCCCCAATACTCCTCACCATGGAAGAACCCTTCTACACCATGCCGTCCTATGTGGCAACGTTGAGGCTGTCAGGATACTCTTGGAATGTGGTGCTGATGTGGAATCGCCAGTCAAAACAACCTGCCAGACCAAGTTTCATCCAATACACATGGCTTCTCGTCTTGGCTTATCAACAATTATTCAGTGCCTTATTGATTTTGGCTGTGATTTGAACTCTACAACAGACTCTGGTGATACAGCTTTGATGATCTGTGCAAAATATAATCAAGCAAATTGTCTCGAAGTACTGACAAGTGCTGGTGCTGATTTTGGCTTGGTGAATACTGCTGGACAATCTGCAAGTTCAATTGCTGAGTCAAAGCAATGGTGGCTAGTTTTTCAGCAAGCAGTGTTTGATACAATTAGAAAAGGAAAGATACCTAAATCCAGCAATACTTCTGCTTTTTCCCCTCTATTGTTTGTAACTCGATCTGGGGACACCGAATCTTTGAAAACTCTCATCGGTTCTGGAGAATTCAATCTTGACTATCAAGATGATGATGGTTTCTCTGCAGCTATGGTTGCTGCTTTGAAGGGTTACGTTGAATCATTTCGATTGCTTGTATACGCGGGAGCTAATGTAAAGCTATGCAATAAATCAGGAGAAACAGCAATTTCCTTGTCTAAATTAAACCAGAGTCATGATTTATTTGAAAAGGTCATGCTTGAATTTGCGCTTCAAAGGGGCAACTACAATGCTGGTGGCTTTTATGCTTTACATTGTGCAGCTCGACATGGTGACTTGGATGCTGTTAAATTGCTCACTAGTAAAGGTTATGATGTGAATGCCCCTGATGGTGACGGCTACACTCCCCTCATGTTAGCAGCAAGGGAAGGCCACGGCTTCATTTGTGAGGTTCTAATTTCATATGGAGCCCACTGCAATGCTAAGAACGCCAGAGGGGAAACTGCACTTTCACTTGCAAAGAAAGAAGGAAGAAAAAACGATGCAGAGGATGTTATACTAGATGAACTTGCTCGTAGATTGGTACTAGGTGGTGCCTATGTGAAGAAGCACACCAAATGTGGGAAGGGAACTCCACATGTTAAACAAATACGGATGATAGGATCTGCAGGGTTGCTGCATTGGGGGAAGTCAAATCGCAGAAATTTGAAGTGCTGTGAGGCAGAGTTGGGGCCAAGCTTAACATTCCGTAGAAATAGGTACCAGAAAGGTGACGCAGATGAACCTGGAATGTTTAGGGTGCTTACGACCAAGAACAAGGAAGTGCATTTTGTATGTGATGGGGGATTAGAAGTTGCTGAACTTTGGGTCAGGGGTATCAAACTTGTTACCAGAGAGGCTATGTTTGGTAAAATGTGAGGCATATAATAAATAGGGTTGGTGTGGTGTCAATATGGTCGAATAAGATGTATAGACGAAAGGAGAAACAAAGTTCATATAAGACAATCTCAATAGTCAATAGTCTAAAGACAAATGAATGAATATCTTTTTTTCACTCTTTAACTTTTTTTTTTTTGGGTGTAGATTTTCACTCTTTAACTTAATAAGCATTTTTATTTTTATACATTGAGGAATTAAACATACAACTTATTATATAACTACCCACACCCTCATCACTAGGCTAACCCTAGTAGCTTCTTAATACACATTTCATAACCTTTGATTTGTTTATAATAGTTAAGATTGTTCCATATTGTTATGGCTCATATAAAGACCATATTCTTGAGGACCCAATAAAGGCCAACACAAATCAAGAAATGATGTTCCCATTGATAACAATCTTATTACGACAGCTATATGGTTGGATATTATGTCCCTAGATAGATCATTAAAGGCCTAGAGCTACAATATAAATTTCATAAATAAGAGGTAACACATACAAGTATAACTAATCTCTTTCTATTACCGTTATGTTGTCATTGTGCACACACAACACTCATTTGACAAACACCGTTCATGCTTGTGTATAGTGATCTAACATCTCAGGGTTATCTCATTTCCATTAAGTTTTTAATATAATTGTATATCCACATTCAAACTTTAGATTGGAGATGTAAATAAATTACATCGTTGGAATATTTAAGTGTGATAGAATTTCACATTAGTTGGTAATAAGCTAAGTAAAATTCATAAAAAGTGGGAGGACCTATAAATCCACTACTCTAAAATTTTGTGTTGAGAAAATGTATTAGACTCATTTGATATGGTTGGTCTGACGTGAATTATATAGAATATTTTACTTATTAGCCTGATACAAGATAAATTATTGCTTTGGTCTAACTTGTTTTAAGTTATAATTATTTTGTTTCTTTTGTATGTTTAAGTTGATAAAAAGTAGAAGCAATACATTAGCTGAAACTACAATCCAAAATATTAATAATTTAACTACATTGCTCAAAATTAAAAATAGAGTAACGGCAAAGGACTTAAATTAAATTTTAAAATAAATAAATATATTCACTCACTCATATATTACATAATTTCGCTCAATAAAAAATCATGATGCTGTCAAAAAATAAAAGGTAAAGATAATAAACTATTCAATAAAACCATTGAAAACTTCAGAAGATATCAAAATTTTGTTGACTTTCTTATTTGATCCATAACCCATTGAAGGGAAAGCTGTCAAAAAGATTTTTTGTTTTATCAAATTTCATATTGGAGATAAAAAATTATTTATTAAAAATTACATATCAAACATGTTATCTAACTTCTAAAGATGTTTTTTAATAAATCTAAATCTGTGTTTTTTTTAAAATAGATCAAGTCAAATGAGACCAAAGACAAAATATATTGTGGACCCTTGACTAACTGTCTGATAGAGGTGGTAATATGAGTTAAACTTGATGGGTCAACCCGCAAAAACGAGACTGGATGGGTTATACATTTCAACCCACCAATCCGCTTCAACTCGTCCTGCTTAATTGTAGGCAAAATTGGTTGGCCCGTGGGTGAATTTTTTTTATTACTATTAAGTAGTATTTTATTTGTCACTAAACTTTTGTGATATAATTCTTTTTTTATCTTAGTACTCACTTAGAAAAAAATAAAGAAAAGAACTTTATTTATGACAAAAGTTATCCATATATGGAGGAAAAAATAAGTTCTTAAAAAATCTCTAACTGAATATTAGCTTATATTTAGGTTTGAGATTGAAAAAAAATTAAAAAGAGTATGAAATAAAAATAAGCAATATCATAAAATTAATAAAATATAATTTATTATTATTTTGTAATTACTTTTTATTCCCCTCGCCTTGTTTTTGGCGGGTTGAAGAAGAGTCGAAGGCGAGTCAAGATGTTTTGCTCTACTATCCGATTCATTTACGCCCTTACTCGAGATTATTGAATAAGTTGGAATAATATTTTTTTTTTAAATGGAATAATGTCTGTTAGTTAATAAGTAAATCTAACGTAATACTTAAAAACATTTGAGTTGATATAGTTTCGTATTATGAGTTCAGTTAATTTTCATTAACATAGTCTTGATTATTATAATTATTATCTAAAAAAATTCAAATGGTAGGGAAATTTTTATTAGAGTAACTCAAAACGAGCTTGATTTCATTCAGGAAGATACTAAGATAAGGAAAATGGAAAAAATAAATAGATGAAAAGTCCAGGGAGAGGAGAAGAATTTGGGAGGTCGCTAACCACCATTAATTCAGTAGTGCGAATTAATTAAAATTAAATAATTATGGAGGAGGGAGGAGAGAGAAGAAATGAAAAAAAATAAAAATTGTCCAAATATCATCCAGTGAAAGAAAGGATCACATTGGACTTGAAGTACAAAAAAAAATTTCTGAAGAGATGATATGACTTTTATATAAATAATTAAACAATATTCTCATGTTAATTTAATGTGATTGGATGTTATGCCTATCTTTTTATTCTGTTTATTTTATTTATTTATTTTTAATATTATTATATCAGAATCTAAAAAAGAAGAAGTTAATTTGTTATAAAATATGAATGACTTAAATCATATTACCATTACGTTACCGATGGCAGTAACGGTACAATTATGAATGAGGTTACTGTTGATAGTAATAATGTAATTATCTCTCATTTATGAATATATAACCATCGCACTAATAGATCATTACTCCTTTATTCATGGTTATAATCTTGAGTGAGAATATTCTAACTATCAAAAACTCTCACTACTAACTTACTATCCATCACATCACCATTATATCAAAGAAATAGAATGTTAAAAAAAATTTGAAGAGAGAAAAAATATTAATCTAATGGTGATTAGATATGTAATAAGTTGGTAATAGAAAATTTTGATAATTAGAATATCCCTTCTCTATAATCTTATATATAGACATTGTTTGTATTGGAGTATACAGCTGAATTATACAGCTAAATAAGAATTAAATTTCTATCCTACTTCTTGTTGTTTTTCCTCTTTCATTTCTCTTTATTTTATAATATTGAGATTCTGATACAGAAATAAATAAGTAAAATAGGTATATAAACAAAAAAAAAAGTATTTCTTCAGTCATTGGAGATAAAATTATCTCTAGTGAGCTCAAAACGACATCATTTTAGAGTTATAAGATTAAAAAATTATAATAATAAAGACTAATATAACTCTAAATATATTAAAATTACAAAATATCTTGATTTTTTTCCCAAAATAACGTTATTTGGACTCATGGAAGATAACTTATCTCCGCTTACTTTGATTTACCTATAATAAAAAATACATATATGCTATCCCTAATTTAATATCATTTGTCTGTACTCTGTTCTCATTATATAAATCGTTTCCACTTTCCCCATTGACCTATGTATAGACCTTTACCTTATCCCCGAGACTCTTTCCCTTGTGTATGTTGTCCGCACAGTGATACAATTCCATTTGCCATATCTTAGGTCACTCAAAATGGTTCCTCTCCAATCTTAGAGATTTTTCTTTAAAAATCCACAACTTGAACCCCTTCCCTCACTCTCAAAACCTACAAAGATGAAGACTTTCTCCTCAATTCAACCACCCCAACACTTCCCTTCCACAAGATTTCACTCTTTCACTATCTCAAGGTTACTCTTTTCCCCATTTTCATGCTTCATTTCTTCAATGTCTGTTTATACTTTCAATTTACACTTTTCAATTTCAAAACCCCAAGAAAGAGAATCGAGGTGGAAGATGGAACTCATGGATTAAAAAGGGTAATGAGCTTGTGGGGGTATCTGGGTCTATGTGAATCCATTGCATAATCTCAAATAAGAATTGTTTAAATAGCATAGACTACACCATTATGTTTTTTCCTTTTCATTTTCAATTTCTGATATTATCAGGACTCAACTTCATTTTCCTGCAAAGGTCTTCTTTTGCCAAGCAAAATCTGGTAAGCATTTTTTTTTTTTTAAAAAAAAAAAAAAGGTGTTGCACTTGATATGAGGTTAATGTACTAATCTAATGAGCATAGACATTGAATTATGCTTTTTTACTCAGGCATAGATGGGTCTTTGAACTTAAAAGTGATGGCTACCACTGTGTTAGCAGCAGAAAAGGAAGAAGCCAAGGCTGTATTGACCTTGTATTTAAAGGAACGTGGTTTGAGCAATGCAGTTGCAGCAAGAACCATCAATAAGTCAGATCTTTTTATTGATCACCTTGTGTCAAAGCTTCACTCTAAGCACAAATCTCGGTACCTCACAGGTTCGGTTGCTACAAATTAATTAATTTTCTTTTATAACTTTGAAGGAGAACCTTGGCACAACATTTGGTGTTGTTTTCATTGTTGCCATGTGACCCGGAGGTCACAATTAGCCTCTTGCAAATGCAAGGTAAAGCTGCCTATTACATATGCTCTGTGCATAGCAGGAGTTTGTAGCACTAAAATGGCAAATTCTGGTGCATAAGTCTCCTCGACTTGTGAGGTTAGGGGTAAGGTTTGATTGTATGTAGTTTTACCTTTGCATTTTGCAAAGAGACTGTTTTCCAAACTCGAACCCGTGATCTTCAGGTCACAAGAAGCAAGCTCACCGCTGCTTCAAGCTCGCCCTCAGCTTTGTAGCACTAATCTGCCCTTTTTTCTTTCATAACTTACCTCCACATTGGATCCTGCTAATCACAGTCTCACTGACATAAACAGGGAGAGAGCTTACAACACTTGAGATCAGGGATGCTCTTATGTCTTATCTTGAATCCCTTTTTGAAGAGCATGGAGAAATCCTAGTAGATATAGTGGAAAACTTTCCAAACCCACCTGTTAAGGAAAAATCACATGTGCCAATGCCAATTCCTCCTCCTAGTCCATCAGTAGACTCTAAGAAGCTTAAAGCTGTGTCTCGATTGAGTGAGATAGACCCAGCTGCTGGCAAGCTTCGCCCTCATATTGTGTATCTCATGGAGCTTGGTATGGATATCGAGCAGATTAGGAGTATCATACGGCGATTCCCATCTTTTGCCTATTGTAGTTTGGAGGGTAAAATTAAGCCATTAGTTGAGTTTTTTCTTGAACTTGGAATTCCAGAAGAAAACATTCCGATCATCCTTACTAAAAGGCCTCAATTATGTGGAATAAGTCTATCTGAAAACCTTAAACCCACCATGAAGTTCTTAGAATCTTTGGGTGTTGACAAGGAACAATGGGCTAAGGTGATCTACCGCTTCCCAGCATTGCTAACTTATAGCAGGCAGAAGCTGAGGGAAAGTGTAAATTTTCTCCATGAAATGGGGCTCTCAGAAGAGAACATAGGTAAGGTTTTAACTCGCTGCCCCACTATTATTAGTTACAGTGTAGAAGACAATCTCAGACCAACAGCTAAGTACTTCAGTTCTTTAGGGGTTGATGTTGGCATTCTTCTATTCAGGTGCCCACAGACTTTTGGTCTTAGCATTGAGGCTCATCTAAAGCCTGTAACAGAATTTTTCTTGGAGAGGGGATACAGTTTGGAAGAAATTCGGACCATGATTTCAAGATATGGAGCCTTGTACAGTTTTAGCTTGACTGAGAATTTGATTCTGAAATGGGATTTCTTTTTGACCATGGATTACCCAAAGTCTGAGCTGGTTAAATTCCCTCAATTTTTTGGATACAATTTAGAAAAAAGGATCAAACCAAGATATGCAGTTATGAAAGAATCTGGAGTGATGTTACTGCTTAACCAGGTTCTATCACTGTCAAGCAGCGACTTTGAAAAGGCCTTGGAAAAGAAAATTAAGAAAATGCAAGGTGGTCGCTCAATCATATTTAGAAATGAAAACTGAGATTTTCAGGAAATGTTTCAGCTTAGAAGATGCTCAACTTCATGATTTTTTTGTTTTTTTGATCGATGGCACTATGACTGCCAATTTATGTGAAGTGAAAAGTTGCAGTTATACTGGATCATGGTCAATCAAAAGCTTCAGGAAATAGAACTCATGCCCATGAACTTAAGCATTAAGCTGTATTGGAGTGATTTTGGAGCATGCTAGCTCCCGAAATCAAAATTTCCAACAGGGATTATGAGATGAATGACCCTGGTCAGCTCTACTTGCTAGTTACTGCTTGGCGGGGCACGATTCGGTTCTTAAACTGATTCAGAGAAAATAGTTTGGTTCTTAAATTGGTTTCGAGAAATATGGTTAATTTTGTGTAGTTCGTTTCGACTTGGTTCATATAATTTTTCCACACATTCTAGGAGTGGATATAGTTCAGTTCAGTTTGGTTTTATATCCCAAACCGAATTGAATCACTTTAACCGAACTGATCTGGTGAAGTGGTTCGGTTCTTCTTCGAATTGGTTTTGAAAAATAATTTGTTTCATGAACTGCTTCAGGGAAAATAGTTTGGTTCTTAAATCAATTTAGAAAAATATGATCACTTTTAGCGCAATTCAGTTCAGATAATTTCAGTTAGTTCACATTTTGGTTCGGTTCATATGGATTATTTTACACCAAAATGAATATGTGATTGTTTTTGTCTCTATATATTAACTAGAGTGTTTACTGTGTATTTGTTGGTAAAATAGATGATTAGTGAGATTACATGGCGCCAAATTTTGCTCCTACTATATTGTAAGACCACTCTGATGTGGGAAACCTGTCTTTGAAGTTCTAAAATTGTATTTACGTGTGGAAGGTGATTTTGGCCATTCCAACGACAAAGTGGGAAGACATGTACCTTCTTTCAAACCATGGTTCACAATCCTTAATATACAAGCACAATGGTTTGTTTTAACGGAAAGGTAATTTTTGTTTTTTCACTTCCACTGAAGCCATCATTTGAGACCAAAATTTATGCTCAAATACAAGTATACAACTTAGTTATTGAATTGCAAACATGTGGATAAAACTCTGTTTCTAACTGGGTTTTGATTGGGTTTTATGGTTATGAACATAATTGCGTTGACTGAATTGACTTGTCTCACTCTACACTATACAGTAGTAATAGATTAAAGGAAATAAAATAAAACATAAAAAATGACCTCATTTGCGATTACTGGAATGTATTTATGGGCTTTGTATCTATGTAGCGACAGTAAAATTTTCTCTTCTTCCGCTGACACAAAAATATGGTGGGGTTTAAATGAAAAATTTCGTTGAGTCTGTTGCATGAGAAAAACACTTCTGCAATAATAGCAAGAAGTTTTTTCCCCATTATTTATTTATTTATTTGAAAATGACATCAATACAGTTATTTGGCTCCTCCATATTCAAGAATATTTTTCGTTGTAATGCAATTTTTTTATATAAAAGTTTAGATTGGGGGAAAATATATTCTTATCTAAGGCTAAGAAAAACCACCAATCTCAATTGAGATTACGTATTGCCTATTAAAGAGAAAAAACTGAATCAAATCTTAAGTCATGGTTAGCATGGGTAGAAGGTATTGTCATGTAATTTTCAACCTTATTACTAATCTAATGCAATTGATTGCACACGGGATGACTAGCAACTAGTTGTACAAGGAGGATTGTGCAATTTTCTCGTGGCACAACCAGGTAACTTGTGCACCATCCATGTGCAATTAGTTGCACATCCCTCTTGCGCAATTAACTGAATCGCGTCATGTGACACAACCCTCGCCATTTGTAGCACCTACTACTCAATTTCGCACCCCCTAGTAGGATTGTCAAGATGTTGCCACATGGCCCTTCTTGACCATCCCTCCTACCAATCCCTTCATTCTCTTTCTCACACTTGAATTTGTTGGGTTTAGTATGCTCTTTTCACTTAAGCCCAATAGCTTTAGTGAGAGAGCCGAAAGTCCAATTTTAACCCAGGAAGCTTAGGGTTAGTTTTGGATTGGGCAGAGTATACAAACTCTCTTTTCTCCTAGTGCCTCCTAGGGTTACAGTCATCAGAAACACACCAAAGAAGCAGACGTTCATCATCTGAACAGTTGCCCACACGACCCGCTGATCCCCTTGAGTCATAGCCTGGAAGATCAACCGTACAGCGAAATTGCGACCGATCGTGGTGCGTTACTGCAGATCGTGAGGCTTGAGGAGGAGAACTGAACGTGAGAAATTGTCACGCTCACTGCTTCATTTCAGGTAATCAAAACAGTGTCTTTATCCTTCATCACATCGGTACGATGTGCTTCCGCGTTTCTGATGATATACCTTCATGTGGTATCAGAGCTGGATTGTGATGGGAATTAAGATCAGTTTTGATTTATTTATTTTTCTATGTGATTTTGAAAATATGGCACCTTTATTCTGTATCTGTTATTGATATTCATGTTAATTCTTTATAGTTGTTCATTTTCATAAAAGTTTAAATTTTAATTGGTAAAAATGTTTTAATCCATGGTTAGGATCTCTCGTGTATTTCTCGATTTGTAACAAGGAGGCTAATCCCATATGATTAGGTTTCCTGCTGTTTTTATTTATTTTTCGGAATTTCTGTGTACTTTTCCAATATTTTGTAAAAGTTCAAGATCGAGAAACTGCGAGGAAGATGCGCAGTCAGCACTGTCAGAGACTTTTCGAGGACTTTCCGATCTTAGAATGGGACGATCCATATATGATTGGAAATAAGACGGAAAGACGAACGCAATGGTGGGTGGATCGCCTCCACCGGAGCCGCCACGCTCCGCCACAAGCGGCTGCGAGTGGCCTTCACTCTCCGGCAAAGAAAGAGAGCGTGAGGGAGCGTCCGGCCACCTTTTTGGGTGGTTCTGGCGGCGGTGCACTCATCTCTATGTGGCGGTCCTTCCCCTGAAGTTTCGGCCTGAGTTGACTTCGGTTGACGGTGCGGCAGACCTGACGGCTAGGGTTCCTCTTTCGCGTCCTAGGGTTTCTCGCCAAAGGATTGAGTCTTTGGGCTTTTGGGCCCATGAAAACTCTAAAGGGGCTTGAGACAGATACTATGGGCTAAACGAAAGTCAAATTCCAAAGTTGTAATATTTTATTATTTTTATTTATTTATTTTTCTTTAAAATAGGAAGGCCATAGATTAAAGTAATTAGATTTTATTATTTAATACTTTTATTGATTGGTATGAATTATAGATGCGATTAGCATGATATTTGCGATAACATGTCATATAGGATAAGGAAGGTGCCATATTGTTGCATGATCACATGTCATACATGCATATTTACTATTATGTCATTATCGACTAGTATGATAGTATATGCGCGTAGTTTTTGATTTTAAATATTCTGGTAAAATAAAATTATGATTATTATGATTTTAGAAACAAAATCTAGATTAATGGTTATATTAATTTCGAAAATTAATTAATTATTATGATTTTGCTAAAATCTAGAATAATATTATTTTTGGAGTTTTAAATCAACACAATTAGTAAGAAAATTTCCTAAGAGAATTCTTTTATTTTGCGAGTAATTTGTGGGTCTACTAAAATGGTCATGTGTTAAACACACGCTGCATACCACAATCATGTATCATGATTGTGTGAAGCACACGCTGCCTATCATGACCGGATTTTAGGACCTTAATGATTTCAAAATTCAGATAAGCTAAGTGATGCAAGTTCATCGGCGCTCTTGCTTACATAGTTTTTGAAATCAAACAAAGGATACTCTCAATTAAATAATTATTGGAAATTGGAAAATATTGCTTATGTTGAATGGAATGAGATTTAAATTAATTAATTTATCCTTCAAGCGCATTATAGGACCATTAATAAAATGATCATGTGAAGTCCCATCGAATAAGCATGATTGAATTTTATTAGATTGAACCTAAATAATTATAGGAGGAGATTTAAATTAAGAAATTAATTTAACCTCCAGGCACATTGTGTGCCTATCAATAAAATAATCATGTGAGGCCCCAACGAATAAGCATGATTGGATTTTATTGAGCCTTAATACTTTCAAATTTTAATAAAGTATTGTACGACCCATCGTCGATAATACTAAGTTAGTAAAGATAAATTTGAAATTAAACAATGAATTCGACAGGGTTTATGAAAATTCTTAAATAAAAATGTTGAATGGGTAAAGGTTTTAAAAATTAAATTATTAATTTTAAAACCTGCGAGCTCCATTTGTGGGTTTATTAGTGAAATGGTTATCGCTGAAGCCCCATCAGATAAGGATAATCAGATTTCACTAGATTAAATCTTAATAATTTCAAAATTTTAGTAAAGTATTGTACGGCTCATCGTCGGCAATGCTTAGACACTAAGGATAATTTTGAAATTAAACAATGGTTAATTACATTCAACTTTGGTAAAATTGTTAACCCTCCCATCGAGGCTCTGGCAATGGCACTGAAGGCCCAAATAAAAATTTTGGTTTTTACATGTGACTTGCCCATCGTAAGCCTTGTAAAGATAAACTGAAGGATTGTTAACAATAAACAAGAGTAGTTATGAGAATCTACTTGTGCTTCATTTGTTTATTGCATTATTTGTTTGTAATTGTGTGCTTTATATGTTTTTTTTCTTCAGAAAATGACTTATTCCAATCCTATAGCCATAATTTTGAGTAAAAAATCTCTAGATGGTACAAACTATGAAGAATGGAAAAGGAACCTTGATGTTGTTCTTAAACATGAAAAGCTAAAATTTGTCCTGACAGTACAAGGGCCATAGCAACCTGCAGAGGTAGTGTCTAAGGACGCAATACTCAGATTGGAAAAAGACAAATATGGTAATTCGCTATTATGTTCTTATCGGTCTTTCCAAACACTTGCATAAGCAAATGTACATGGTTAAGAGTAGAGTAGAGATGCTTCAGACTCTTAATGACATGTTTGCTGTGTCTAGCAGCTCTGCTAGACAGAATGCAGTCAGTGCAGATTTTGCTAAGAGTCTTGTTAAATCCAAGGGAAAACCCAAGGGTGGTAACAAGAACAAAATAATTTGGTTATCAGTTGTCAAACCAGTTGCTAAGCAGAAGTCGCAAGGCAAGTTCTTCAAGTGCAGACTGAAGGGACACTGAAAGAAAAGTTGCCCAGAGGTGATGAAAAGAACCAGACATGGGTATATTAAGGCTTGATCAGTGAATGAATCATTGATTCAGGAATCACTGATTATGTTTGTTACTTTTTGCAATAGTTCAAACATAGTATGCCTGTTAGAAGTGGACAAAGAAATTTCAAGCTTGAAAATGGGAGCTTGTGTCTGCATTAGCAGTAGAACAAGTTATTTTATCTTTTGATAATTTATGACTTTAGTTTTGGATGACTGTTTAATTATTCCAGATTTGAAGAGGAATTTTGTATCTGTTAGTAGTTTTGTGAAAACATGGTTTAATAGTACAATTTAATTTCTCAGTTTCAATAAGAAGTTCATCTTTTTTTATTCCGGTATATTAAATTGTCTTTATTACTTGAATTATATATTCCATTTAATTTATTATGTTGAATGGAAAGGAAGATGAACAGGGATTTTCACCAAAGAAATAAAAGTTTCAAATGAAACATAACTTTGGCCTTTGTGATTGAGTCACATTACCTCAAAGTAGGAAACATGTTTTAGTTAAAAGAGGGACTGAAAGTTCAAGAATTTTTTAACTAAAAGCTACATGTTAGTCATATTTGGAAGGTAAAATGGCCAAGCAATCCTACTAGGGGCCAAAAAGATTTACGCAACTATTCAACTGGAACTGGTACATACTAAAGTATGTGGACCAATTAGCGTTCAGACCAGAAGAGGTGATGAATACTTCATTATATGAATGTTTACTTTGGATTTGGACAGATGAACTAAGTGCGCCATAAGTCTAAAGCTTTTGGAAATTTCCAAGAAGTTTAAGTCTGAGGCAGAAAAACATGTAGGTGTTCAAATCAAAATACTTTGGTCTACTAAAGTGTTTGGCTACCTATCTGGTAAGTTCATGTTTTACCTGATTTAAGAGGGGATAGTTTTCGTAACTGTCAACTCTAAGAACGCGTTAGTTGAATGAAGTTGCAGTATGCAAAAATCAAACATTTTAGACTTGGTGAAGATCATGTTCAGTTATTCATCTTTGCCAATGTTGTTCAGAGGAGATGCCTAAGAGAAGGAAATGTACATTCTTAACTTGGTTTCGTAAAAGTTTGTTGTAAAGACACCTAAAAAATTATGGAAAGGGTGCAAGCCCAGATCAAACTATATTCGAATTTAGGGTGCTTTGGCACACGTCCTACAACAGCAGTCAAATAAGATGAAATCTTGTATGGAAGAGTGCATATCTTTTGGCTACCCTAAGAGAACTAGGGATGATTTTTTATTTAGTCTTAAGGAAAAGATAATCTAAGTGAGCACTCACATGATTTTCTTAAAGGAAGACTAGATGAGAAATTATAAGCTCTTAAGTAAGGTTATTCTTGATGAGATTTATCTCAAATCAAGAATTTTCAGAATCTCTAGAAGCTTCATCCACTGTTCTCTTGATTGTTCAAGAGGGGATAGATATATCTCTAGGTGAACAAACAAGAGAACTGTAATTAGAAATTCAACATGATAATATATATAAGTAAAACTAGTAGAAATATTAGTATCACATATGGAGGAACAATATCAAGAATAAGCAGAACCTCAAGAAATTGAAGATCCACCATTTGACCCACTCTTTGTTTTACCTATAAATACACAAGGTCTAGTGCAGTACATTTGTAGTGGGAGAGAACCTTATTAACTCTCAAGTTGTCTCTTGTTGAATGACATTGATCCTACTAGTTACGATAATGCACTAGAAGATGTTGTTGATCAAGTGTTGCTCAAGCTATGAACAATGAGATGAAATACTTGTATTTCTAGTCCGTCCGGTCCTAGTAAAGACACCAAGAGGGGTAAAACTCACAAGGTGCATGTGGATATAAAAGGCAAAGAGGGGATGGACATGAAGGTGAAAACCTTCAAAGCTAGCTTGGAGGCAATTTTTGCCAAACGCCATGCTTGAGTCTATCCAGATTCTCTTAGTTGCTATAAGTCTCAATTATGAGATTTCATTTTGGGAGTTGGATGTCAGGATATCTGCATACAACAACCAAAAGGGTTTATACCAAATGGGTAGGAACACATGGTATGCAAGTTGTGAAAGTCTATTTCATAGAATTAAGCAAGCATTCAGGTCTTGGAACATCAGTTTTGATTAGGTTATCAAAATTTTGATTTTGAGAGAAGCTTGATGAATGATGTTTATTTGTAGGTAAAGGATCCAATGGAAGACAGTAGCTTTTCTGGTACTTTATGTAGATGATATGCTCCTTATTGGAAATGTAACAGCCCATTGTACACCGGTATTGTTAACATTAATTATGATATTAAGCGCAGTTACAATCACAACAATTCATTTATAAAAACACGAATAAACTTTTTTCGTTATTACGCGAGTATTTAAAACAATAAAAAAGCGTAATTGTTAAAAGTTGTGACCGTAACTGTAAAATCTTTGCGGAATACTTATTTAAACTACTCTTCTAACTTATTTTACTTATTAAAAGCCACTAAGGGGTTCCCATAAACCCACTTAGCTATTTTCTCAATTTTACGTTTTCTACCTCTCCGAACATGGTTCGGTAATTATTTTTCTGCGGACTCACCGCACAAAACCAGACCTTCCTTTCTAGCTATCTTTTTTTCTTACTTAATTATCTTTCTAGGAAGCTATTGCACGCTTTATTTGGAGCTCGTTTGCTCCGGTTATCGCCGTTTGAAGTTGGACAAGCAAAACTGTCAACCAACCCCAAAACAGCTCTAAACATCCCTCACTCCATGAATTACTGCAGAAACTCCACTCATCCAATTACTCTCAAATTTTTACACCACAAACTAGACACCTCAACCTTCAATTTGATATATCATACGTTTAATTTGACTGAGAAAGAAAGTGGGAATAAAATTTCCAAAAACTGCCAGAAACAGCCCCTGCATAGGAGCGTTTTGGACAGTCCGTGTTCACAGGCTTCTACAGGGATGCATGCAACCCAGAATATTCTCATATTTTGACAAAATGTAGGGGACATCTCAATCTTCAAAATGGCGTATGGCACGTCCCTATCGGATCTTTGTGGAGGGAGATATGCTCTCCCGAAGTTCGCCCAATGGCTCACTTCGATGCATATAAATAATATAAAATAACCACTTTTCAAAACGGGATAAAGCAAGGGATTTAGAGAAACTGGAGAATATAGGAATACAAAATACGACGAAGCGGGAATGGTAGCTACCAATACCACGCAACGTCCTTGACATATAAGCCTATGAGTCTCATCCAATGCGTGTTCATAGAACATCAACCAAGGTACCCTCCCATCCGCATACACCCGAGACTTCCTAGTGTGCTCCTATCCGGATCATACACCACAACCCTAGGTCAACTGGAACTTCCTCTCGGGGACCTATCCAGTGGAAGTCCGAACTGCCCGAAGGCTACACTGTCTACTGGCCAGAGACTCGGTACGTAAGTACCCTCATAAATACTACATGCATGCTCATGTTATTCTACACTACTCATATACATTTCCTACCATCACCCTCAACGGGTATGGTGGAACACACAAGGGGAAAAAGCCCCAGTACCAAGAGGTTACCTCGATATGTTCCTCCACTTAGCTCCACAGTAGCTTATTTTCCAAACTTGTTACTCAACAGAATGCCTACACAGAGGACATTCTCAATTACTCAAAACTCATACGAATACATGCAATTTACAACTATACAAGCTTGATTCAACCACTTACCTCAATTCCACTTGGTCCAGGACCAAGGGCAATCCACCGAATCACGGTTCGGGGTTCAAATCGACGTATGGCAACCTACAATATCCATGTACGAATCGTCAGTACATGACAGTTCTATCAAAACGCGAAAAACGTCAAATTTCTACACCCACACTAGGTAGGTTCGGCCAAACAAGGTTTAATTCCAAATTTATTTTTCTAAATTTTCTTTCTCATTTTATTATACATCCTTAGGTTGCTAAAAGGCTATACCAAGTGCCGTTTTTTCATTTTACGTCTTTTAAGGGTCGTTTTACTTAATATTTCACTCTAGGATCCTTTATGACCCTTAACACCATTTATCATTTTTCATTGATTTTTCCACTTTCCAACCACCAACAACCCATCTAAATACCATTTAACACTTGAAACATCATCCAAGCAATGCACACAACCTCAATTCCTTAAACTTCCCTAAATGGCCGAATTGTTACCTATGTAATACCAAGGGATTTCATTCAATTTTCAACCCTTCCACACTTCACACAATACCATTATATCCACATATAATTATCCAACAACTCACCACTAAAATCCTAACACATTTTCCAAGTTCAAAGTCATGACACCTCAAAATTTTCTAAGTTACAAAAATCATATTTTTCACCTAAAATTTTCATTGCATTTATAGCTAATACACATTATTCTAAGACACATTCACGTACAAAATTTTTCCAATTGAGCTCTCTAAACACATCAATCACAAAATCCCCCTTTAGGGTTCAATAATTCAATCACCACATTCAACCGTTTAAATTACAAGGAAACTCACTCAAATGCAAGGCACAGGGCTCCTCCTAACTATACTCCACCATTGGAGCACCTAGAAGCTCCATGAACACAAATCTACAAGCTTGAGCCATGGCCTTGAAGAGGAGATTTCGCAAAATGTAGCTAGATTTAAGGCTTGCCATTAATGCCAAGGTGGGCTCCACTGCCACCTCACGCGATTTAAAACTAACCCGGATTTTCACTAAACGTCCGTAAATTCAAAGCCTATTTAGAAACTCTAATTTTTAACATTAACCATTATCCTTTAATTATACTTGATCAGATGAATCCGGAGTTTTCCGGTCGTTCGGAGAAAACACTGTTTTAAGCTGTTGCGCGCGTCGTTGGCACGCTTCCCCAAACTAACTTATTTCCATCAATTTTCATCAGAAATTATATTTCCTAGTTCTATGAATCATTTATAACTTATTTTCAAACGTAGAGCTCAAAACTTAATCAGCACATTTTATGGTGCAATCGTACTACAGTATTTTGACCCGGTAAAACACTATTCACTGAATTTTCTGAAACTTGTCTATCCACTCAATTTTTCGTTCTAAATCCATTTCCAGGGTTATTTTTTCCATCTGAGACCTTCTACTCAATTTTTATCTTCCTAGGGTTGCGTGTTAGCTAATTACCGTTTTGCCCTTTCTTTGTATTTTGGCCTAATCTTTAGGATTTTCACTAATCCTTCACTTAATTACTCATTTAATATTTTAATACATAATTTAGAATTGCCCCACCTTTTAGAATTTTGTCCGCAAAATTAACATCCTAACGATCCCGTAACACGGGGTGTAATCGGAGAATCTCATCTTTCCACTCTTTACTAGCCTCCTTAGGTGCGCATCTTTAAAATTTTACCTTCGCCACAGGCATAACCTCGTTTTTTGTGGTATCCATCGTTACCCAATCCTTCACAAACTTGATAATTTCGGGGATCTGGTCTCATAACTCATTATATTTTCACTGTTTCCGTAAACCACTGTTGCATTTTCGTTAATTGTAGTTTATAATATCCCCATTTTACAAACTTGTCACTTATGGTGCCACGACTTTTAATTCACAATTATAGGGTATAAATGGGTGTAGGCAAAAATACCCAAAATATAAAAATGAAAGTGAAATTATTTTCAGAAAAATATTCCAGACCTTTGGAAAAAGTTTGGCGGTGAATGGAGTTAAAAAGATAGATGAGCTAATACCCGATTGACTTCACTTAACCTATGTTAAGTGACTTAAAGCAATGAAAACCCATTTCATTCCCCCCTTGCCCGTCGAGCAGAAACAAGAAAAGAGAAGGGAGAAGACTCCATTGATGACCCAAAGAACCTAGCTTCCTCGTTTGGTGTCCAAATCAACTTATTCCAATGCCTAAACCACTCCAAATCTTCCCCTCTTTCCTAATCCAAGCTTGGTTCTGTGTGGGAGGCTTTGTGGAGAGAGATTTCATCCTCCAAAATTTCGACCCATTGTTGATTGGGTGTCTTGGAGGAGTCCATTGCTTGAAGTGATGCTTGGAATCTCTTCCTTGGATGATTCTAGGTGAGTTAGTGTTAATAAATCCTAGTTTCATTTGAGTTTTGTTGAAGAGTAATTTTTAGGTTTTCTATAGAAATGGGTCTTTGAATGAGGTGGTTAGAGTATGATTGAGGCTTAGGCCAAGTTGGAAAAAATATTTAGATGATGATTTTAATGGTGAGAGTGTATTTGGATGATCATTTTACTTATCTTCACCAAATTTCGAAAATTAGGCCCATGTAGTGTAAATTCTTGCATTTCAAGTAGTGTGACTTGGATTGTTAGTATTGATTATATCCTTGTGTTGCTAGGATTGAGGCAAATGGACCAAAGTTGAGTGACCACTCATTGGAGCAAGCTATGGAACTAGATTAGCCCTATTGGATAGGTAGGTCCATGCCAAATTGTGGTGTGGAGTTGTTAATTCTTGAAGTGGCCGGGCGTTACACCATCTTATGATGAAGATTCAATTTATGATGATAATTCAGTCTATAATAAATCTGATGGTGAATTAGATTATGAAGATCTAATAGAGGAAGATTTATCATTTGAATTTTTGTCTAAAGAAATTCAAATAAGTGGAGATAAACAAGATTCGAGGACGAATCTTTTTCAAGTGGGAGAGAATGATGAACTTACAGTTGGCCCATTGCACATGGCTCAGCTATTGATTCAGGAAGCCCAGAGTCAACCAGAATTGTGGTCCAATAAATATGGCCAAATTGTTAAAAGAAACAGTAATTTGAAATATAATAAATTACAATCAAACCCAAGTCTAAATGAAGCATCAGATATGATTGTGATTTGTTTGACAAGAAAAGGAAAGCAACACATTTGACATGATTTGAGATATAAAATTTGGGAAGTATTTTGAATGATTTAATTGTAATTATTTATTTATTTTTAGAGGTTAGTTGTCGTTATGTTTAATTTAGGAATTTTCCTTATTTTTAGAATTTTAGATTTTGAATTTTAATCAATTTGTAATTAGTCTATAAAAGGGTACTTATGACCCTTATTCTAGGAGTTGAATTTTTTTATTTTGATAAGTATAATTGAGAACCAGAAGGTTACTCTCTTGTGAAATCCCAACTTTCTGTTTAGCCACTTTTCTATGCGCTTTCGGCATCACATTATCTATGTTGAGGATTTGTAATTACTAATTTGATAGCTAGACCTCAATAGTAAATTCTATATTGGCAACAATGACAAATTTGTATCATTGTTTGCACCTCGACCACTTTACCCTGAAAACGCTGATTAGATTTAAGGGCCTTGGATGGCCACGATCGTGCCATCCTGATAAATTGCTCATGAGGGGATGCACAAATAGTTGCACATGAAGGATAACTAACTTACTTAGCTGCGCAATGTGGTAGTTGTATATATGTCTTGCACAACTATTCACAACTAATGGATCGATAATAAGTTTGCAAGTTGTATTACAACACTTTTTTTTTTTATAAAAAAAAAAAAAAAAAAAAAACTTCATTTTCACCTATTCTGATTTTATAAATTATCATTTGACCCCATGTGATTTTATACTTATCACTTAGATTCATTATGCTGAAATAAATTATCATTTGACTCCATGTGGTTTCAAATTTTCACTTAGACCATTGTGGTTACAAAAATTTTCACTTAGACATCTTGTGACTTAAAAAAAATAAAAATTTAAAAATAAAAATTTAAAATAAATTTTCTCCCTTTTTTATTTTATATTCTTAAAAAATATTTCAAGTTATTTATTCTGAAATTAATTTATAAATTATCTTAATTTTTTTTATTTATTTTAAAATATATTTGAAATTAAAAAAATTATTTAAGATAAATTAAATTTGCCTTTTCAAAATAAGAAATGTACTTTCTTTAGATAATTTATAACGATATCAGGTAAAAATAGATAATATAAAATAATATTTAATTTGAATTTTTTTTCTCGATAAGAATAAGTGAATTTTTTATTTTTTAAACCTTAAATGCACTGGGTGAGTATATAAAATAAAAAAGAGGTGTTCTAAAAGAAATTGAAAAATTTATTTTAAATTTTTTATTTTTGTAACCACAAAGAGTCTAAGTGAAAATATTTGTAATCACAAGGGGTCTAAGTAAAACTTTGAAACCACATGTGGTTAAATGATAAATTATTTAAGCACAATGGATTTAAGTGATAAGTTTAAAACTACAGGAGATATTATTATTTAGTTTACAATTTATAATTAATATTTATCAGTTGATATTAATATAGATTTTTAATTCAGAACTTAAGAGTGGAAATTCTGAAAGACTTCACTCGGCTTATTCAATCCTGTTATTTTTTATTTTAATTTTTTTTATTAATTAAAAATAAGAAGAAAAAAAAAACGCAGCGTTTTTGTCTTTCCCCTTGTTTTCTTTTCTTCTTTCTTGTCCCCGCCGCTCGCACTCTTCTCTCTCCCCCCCACAACACTTCCGGCACCGCTCACCAACACGTCGCCGTTTCGGGTTTTCCTCTCAATTCAGCTCTTCCATCTTTTTTCTTCTTCTTCTTTTCTTCCGCAAAAATAAAAAAAAGGAAAAAATCATAATCTATGCTATTCTTATTTCCTGTTAGTAACTCTGATGCTTAGTATATGCTTCTTCTTCTTTTTTCTGTGAATTGTGAAGAAGTTCGAGCGAATAAACTGAGGCAAAAATGAAGATGGTAACAGCTTTCAACATGAAGGTAATTGGTTTTCAAAGCCCGTGTAATTATGCATGCCAAGTGTTTGTGAAAATGGAACCTCCCCTATGGTTAGTTAAATCAGTGTTTTATAGGCTGAAACTGAATCAATTTTTCGAATTCAATTTTCAAGATTGTTTTTATTATCTTCTCAGAAAGCCGCGGCTGGACTTAGACGCATCAGTCTCGACGGTCTCCGATGGCGGGTTTTCGATGCCAAGGGCCAGGTGAGTATGCAGTTTTTGCCTAATGTCAAGTTAGAGAAGGTTTTTCCTAATGTCTATGATTGAAGTGTAAGCTCTTGTTGAACTTAAAACGGGTGTAGTATGTTCACTTTGTTCTTGGTAGCTATTTGATAACGTGAGAAGAAGGTTATATTTACAACTTTTTTTTTTCTTCTTACAAAACTCTTATAACCATTTTTGTTATCGTTGAATCAAAATCATATCAACGGTTCTCACTTGATGTTATTTTGTAACCATTGATTTGGTTCTGATCCAATGATAACAAAGTGGTTATAAGAGGTTATAAGGAAAAAGAGACTGTAAGTATAACTTATCTCTAAAAGAAAGAATTAAAAAAGGAATAAAATATTAGGTTAAAGAAATGGTTTGCAACCATTCAACTTATTGGCTTGCATGTCAATTATGACTAGGATTGAGAATGGAATCCTGTGAAGAGTCATCAACAAAATAAGACAACCCATTTTTGTGGAGGTTTGATTTGATAAACATTCAGAATGAATATAGATCTTTTGCGATATCTAGTTATAAAGCTATCTCAAAAGGGATCATATTCTTTTGTCTAAATTATCATGTGTAATTACTTCTCTCAGAAGATATAGATATTTCTCAAAGTGTTGAACAAGAAGTGTCCGGTAAAGGAGCTAGTGTTTTAATCTACGGAGCAATCAGGATAGACGACTAGCAAGGGGAAGCTCAATATCTCCAGCCAATAGTCTGATGGTAAAAATCGCGGGGAGGGCGGGGTGTGTGTATTAACATTTGGGAGATAGCATAAGCTCTGGATTCTAGTAATTAGCAAATGCTTGATGTGCAATCTAGCTTTCCTCTGAAACTGTTCCAGGCTTTTATAGGGCTTGGGTGACAGTTGAGCAATGGTGGGGCGATCCAGAGCGAGAAATCCAGCCTTTTATGTGCATGCTAGCTTTTCTCTGACACTATTCCTGATGTGGGTTCTGCCTTCAAGCAAGGGCGACTTCTAGCTTTGGCTAGCCCTTTTTCACCCGCTTCTTAGGCCGATTATAATCTGGAACTCATCCCAGAACAGATATGACACTGTATTAATGGAGCATTTTGAGATGAATTATTGGGTGAATTAGTTATAAGCAAGTGCTAATTGAGATCATAAAGAAGGTTTTCTGAGCTTCTGACATAATATGCACTTTTGATAAGCATTTGTAGTGTAATCAACTACTGAGTAATTTACTTATTTGAAGTCGTGAGATCATTTTGCTAATACTTATGTTCCAATTTGTTTAGATTCTTGGGAGGATAGCATCTCAAATAGCTACTGTGGTTCAAGGAAAAGATAAGCCAACTTATGCTCCTAATCGTGATGATGGAGATATGTGCATTGTGCTTAATGCAAAAGATGTTTGTGTGACTGGGAGAAAACTTACGGACAAGGTCTACTACTGGCATACTGGGCAAGTACTTATCTTTTGGTACTTTTAGTTAGAACTGATGAAATATTATTTAATAATTTTGGGCTTCTTCTAAATCAAATGGTTTTATTGTGATTTATATGCTTATCTTTTAAGAAATTCTGACATCAATATTATCATTGTCATTTTTTATTTGGTTTCTTATGCCACATAATCTTTTGGCATTATTCAGACTATTTTTGACATAAAGTATTGGCATTTAGGTATGTGGGCCACTTGAAGGAAAGGACTCTAAAGGATCAGATGGCCAAAGACCCTACAGAAGTCATTCGCAAAGCTGTTCTGCGCATGCTGCCTAGAAACAAACTACGTGATGTAAGTGTTATGCAGACCAATATTTTGGAAATTTCGAACTATTGAGTATGGAACTTTATTACTAGTATCCAGACTTAAGAGAGTTCTGCTCATGCTTGGTTTGGATATTGCAAGAGAAGAATCCCGTTTGAGACAAAAAAGAAAAACCATCAAACAGTCTGCAATGATATTTTAAGGATGTTTGGTTAAGATTTCCAGAATTGATTCCTACTGTAGGAAACAAATCTAATGGAAGTGACTCGTGGGTAGCTTTTGTGGTGAACAAAATTGATTTTGAGTTAGGACCCAATGGTTTCTAGAAAGAGCCCTACAAGGAATGTTATAAATTTACTTTAACAAGTGAGACCCATGATTTTCAAAACTATGTCTACATTTATACTTCCAAAATAATTATAAACAAAACCCATAAAAATTCAAAATTTTAAAATCTATTCTTTCAGCACCAATTCTTTCAGAATCTAACACAAACTGACCCATAATCATTTGGAGCCAAAGTGCAACTGACCCTCAAGAACAAAAGAAAAGAATGATGACCGAGTATTATGGCATTGTATCCTTTAACAAAATCACAACCATGTTTAGCAACAATCTTTATCTCCTGGAAGAATCACTACTTTTTACAACTTTAGAGAGTAGTTATTTAGAGTATGGGATAAGAACTATTCATCCTGTGTTACTGGAGTAAGTCTCTTGACTTGTTTTTATTATGGATACTAAAAAGGCAATCTTTTATAAACTCTGTTGAACTTTCTGCTGTTAGCCACAGTAAATTTGGCAACTCAAACCCCACTCTTACCATTCCATCTCAATCAAAGAGGAGCAAGTGGTTTTATTTTGCTAGAAAACTTCACCACCATAACTTTCATCAATAAACCTTAAGGAGTGTGATGAAAAAGCATATCAATATCATAACTAAAATTCCTAATGGATGAACTTAATGATTTTTTTTCTTTTGGGTAATAGAAAGTTCAGTGGAGGGGAGGTTGCCCCATTTCAAGGTTAGGGCATGCCACAAGCCTTGGTGATGATTTACAATGGTAATTACAGATGACCTACTAATGAAATTGCACAGGAATTGAACTCATGACCTTTTTGGCGGGTGTTGTTAGATCTATTAGTTGTACCAAGTGCCAACCCTTGCTAGAAACTTCATGATTTGTTGTTGCTTCTATTTATTGCATAATCCAATAGTCTTGCTTTAGTATTTTACTGGCACTTGGATTGTGAAAGAGGGAAGAGGATTGGGTAATGGTGTCATAAATGTATATAAAAAAATCATCAGGTCATTCTCATACACTGTCCAGTGATGAAGGGTCATCAATCTTTTGCTACACAATTGTTTTCTCAGTAGCCATGATTTTCAATTATTATTTTTTTTCATTTTGTTAGAGCTTGTTTCTGATATTTTGTTGTTCTTTAAATACCATTGAAGGACTGATGTTCTAAGTTGCTTTTTCTTGCATCATTGCAAATGGAATGTAGGATAGGGATCGAAAATTAAGGATCTTTCCTGGCAGTGAGCACCCTTTTGCTGATCGGCCACTAGAACCTTATGTGATGCCTCCTAGAAGCATACGAGAAATACGGCCACGAGCAAGACGTGCCATGATTAGAGCACAGAAGAAGGCTGAGCTGCAACAACAGAATACTGATGGACCAAAGGGCAAAAAGAGAGAAGCACGGGAAGAGTGTGCATGAAGACTTTATTTTGCTGAAGGGAGATGGTGTTGACTGTTGGTTTATCATTTGAATGGAAAGTCATCCGTATCTCTTTTGTTAGCAAATCTTATAATGCCATATTGAATTGTGTTCGAATTTTTTGTTTTACAAGTCTGTTGGTGAGGGCTTAGTTAAGAAACCATGTTTGATTCACAGAATAGCGCTTTCTTGCATCTTTTTGACAGAGTGCTAATTCTTGAAGTTCAAGTTAAAAAATTTAGATTTTATTCGTCCAAAAGTATATTTGACATTCATTTAATCCTTCGAAGATTAGTAATATCGAATTAATCATCCTAATATGTAACTACTAAATTCACTGTCATGTAGTGCCACTGTGCAGCCAAGTATGAGAAATTGCTATTTGTTTGGCTCTCTTTTTGTTAGTTGTTAAATGGTTTTCCTTGAATTAATATCTTAATGGTTTAAACGTCTCAATTTTACTCTCTTAAATCTTTGGCTAATTTTTATGGGATAAGTTATTCTACCTATCATTTTTTCTACCTATCTTTGCCTACCACCCTCCAACACCGTTAGATCAGAATCTTAAGAAGAGAGAGAAAGATAAATGTTAGTTAAATCACAAACATATAAATTAATATTTTGCATACTCTTATTTTGTCTACCTTTGCCTATCCTTTTTAATACCGTTAGATTACAATCTTATCCCATAGTAGAGATTTATTATATAAAATCAACTCTTTTACTCCCCTCTCTCTCTCCCTCTCTCTCTCTCTCTCTCTCTCTCTCTCTCCCTCTCTCTCTCATTCTTTCTCTCTCCTCTCCTTTCTCTCTCTTTAATGGCGCTTCAGCATCAAAAAACGATGCAAGCTTTTTTCTCAATTCATCCAATCCAGTCATTGTTATAAGCATTTACATAAAAAAATTGAAAAGGGGTGTCAAGAAGAAACAAACCGATGCCCTGTGTTATAGAATCAGGTATGCCTCTTGTTGGGCGTAACATAGAGAGAACATAGATCTTTTTCTCACTTAAAGGTGAAAACAAGATAAGAATAAGGAGATAAGTTGATTTGATTTTAAATTTCAACAACAAAATAGAAACGTTACTGTAATCGTGGATTAATTCAAAGGAAGGGATGCTTCGTGGTTTTCGATTTATTTATTTTTTTTGTATTTTTGTGGTTTCTGCCATATTTAATTATATCAGATTCAAGGAATTTTGAAAATTATATTCATCTAGTAGAATTATCAGGCCATTAATCATTGATTGAATTTAGATTCAAATATAAATTTAATATAAATTATGCAAATCGATAGAGAGAAATGAGAGGAGAGAGAAAGAGTATGGGAGATAATAAGGAGAAAGAAAGGGGGAAAAGATTTATTTTATTCCACAAATCTCTACCATTAGATGATATTGTAATCTAACGGTGTTAAGAGAAGTAGGCAGAATAACCTATCCCTTTTTTAATATTTATAATCTACCATAATATACAAATCAATACTCTGATCGTCATGGTCTTTCCAAAAGTTTAAGAATTTGGATTGTGCAATAATTTATATGTTTGTGCTCTGCCACAAACAATATTAAATATTAAAGATTTACTAGCGGCCAGTGGCGGAAACAAATTGTTTATTACGGGGGTGAAAATTGGGGGGGGGGGGATGAAAATAAATTTGGGTTTGCTCTTGGTTTCTGATTATGTCCTAAACGGAATCATAGCAGATCACCTCCATGGCAAGATACTTAAACAAAACTTCAATATTTCTTTGCAAATGGCATTGGCAATAGAGTACCTTCACTTCTCGATGATAGTTCCAAGAGACATAACTTCATTAAAAAAAATAGTCTTCGAATTTTTTTTTTTGGGGGGGGGGGGGGGGGGGGGGGGGGTGCAGTAGCGGCCTTGATGCCACCAGATCCTTTTTTGAAAATTCAATGTGTTTTTTTGTTGGATTTTATCGTTATTTGCGGTCTTGGTCGCAAAGGAAGAGAGAAAGGGAAGGAGAGAGAAAGGATGTGGGAAGAAGTGAGGAGAAAGAAAGGGAAAAAAAAGATTTATTTTATATCGCAAATATCGACCGTTGGATGAGATTGTAATCGAACGATATTGAAAGGAGTAGGCAAAATAAGAGTAGACAGAATAACATATCCCTTTTAACAAATCCCTATTCTCAATCGGCACGTCCACTTGCAAACGACATGATTTTCCTAAAACTTTACTTTTCATGAAGATCATACAATAACTAATGCACCTAAAAATCATCAAGGAATAATTATAAACACCAAGTCAAAATGTGAATATTCAGTTAAAAAATTGAACTACATAACTACATTATGATGTTGTTAGGTCCTCAAGTATCAAAAACTTAATTGGTGGATCCTTATTTATAATCCTAACAAAAATAAAAGCCGAAACGAGAATGCAAACTTGAATTAATTTACTGTCTATGGACAAGAAAATGAGGAGTCACACATCAGACTTGTACACTTTAAGTTAGAAAAGACTACAAGAAACCAAACCTTATCCCACAAAGTAGAGAGAAACTAAAAGATATTGGGGAGGGGGAAAAAAGAACCAAAGTCGTGGAAGGAACAAAATCCCATAGATGTATTGCTTCACTTTTTCAAATGGAAACATCCAAATAAAGACAAAGACATGTACCCCAAAAAAAAAGAAAAAAGACAAGGAAAAATGCTAATCGCTTGAGGAATCATCTTCATCTTCTTCATGATCAGCGACAACTTTCTCTATAAACCTCTTGCGAACTCCTTCAATGACAGCTTCTCTTGATTGCTCATTTCTGCTCTGGCCATCATTAAGTACAGGATCTGATTGGCACAGGACTAATGCAACACCTGACATTTCAGATCATTCAAAGAATTCAATGTAACATGTAGGTAGAGTCATTATATAACAAGGGAATAAATACAGAAAAAGCATTATAACTACGTAAGGAGGGCAAGCCTCAGAGCAACGGTAAAGTTGCTCCTTATGACCAGAATGTCATAAGGGTTCGAGTTTGGTAAGCAACCTCTTTACAAAAATACAAAGGTAAGGTTGCGTGTATTCGATCCTCATCCCTACCCTTGTAAGTTCGTTGGGGGGAGCCTTGTGCACTAGGGTTTGCCCTTTTTTATTATAACTATGTAAGAAAAAAAAAGGTAAGACAAGATGTGCCAGGAGGGATGAAAAACAGCAATCAAGGGACCCAACGTTCAACTAGATAAGAGAAAAAATAATGTCAATGCTGCCTCTAATCTTACAAATTGTAAACTTTTACTGGCAGACATTGAACAGTTACAAGTTTTACTGGCAAGGCTGCAGAGACATTGTTACATGTTTTTCCATTCATGCCTAGGATGTCAAAAGGCATGAAAGCTAGTAATGGCAAAACTAATAAAATCCTTCAGAGTATAATTTTGTATTGAGTATAATAATATTGTTGAATGGTATAAACCAAGAAAAATCTGAATAATTATAGTAGACAGATATTATCATTAGGATCACATTCACAATCGAAACATCTTTCAACCAGTTATACTATGTCATCATAAAAGCATTAACTTCTGGTTAGAAACTTCTCTGAAAGCTAGGCCTCTAATTCCATGAAGGAATCATTAAAATAAATGATAATTTTGAGGAATCCAACAAACGCAGATGTTAAGAATATTGTATTATGACATAATTAGCATATACTTTGATACTATTAAAAAGGGTAATGAAAGTTAACAAGAAGCACTAATAATCAAAGTAAGAAAACAGAAAAAATGGGGCTGGCATCTTGAGACATAAATACCTTCAGGAGTGCATCTTCGTCCAAAACTATGCATACCCACATAATTTCCTTTGACTGCTCCATTGTTGTACACCAATAAAGTAGGAAGATTTCGATCCGGGTAATTGGGAATGCAATCAGTAGATATTATCTTGACAAATTTTGTGGCAGGATATTTAGCAGCCAGTTCTTCAATGCTTTGCATCAAGAGCCCACATTCAGGAATCCTGTCAAACAAAAGCACAATAGACATCAGCACAAGAAACATAACACTAAAAAATTAAACAAAAATTGAGATGATAAAAGTAATTGGTAAAACATACCCTTCTTTGTAAAGGATGACAACCACCCAAACATCAGATGGAGCCTGCGAAACCTCTCGAATGAAATCAGATCCCGAAATAGGAATCACTGATCCAAACCTCAAAACTTTGGCCGCCTCCTGCATCTCAGCTAACCTCTTCTTCCTATAATAGCACAATAATTCAAATGAGAACAGATAGAATTTTTTTTTTTTTTATATAAAAACTACCTGATTTTACCCACTCCTAAACCAAACCCAGAATGAACTAGCCAGAAGTTCCATTCACAACAATTAAAAAAAAAATATATCTAAATATCTAATTTTGCTTAATCCTAATCTCATTTACTCCTTTCTCAAACCCCTAAAGCAAACTCAGAATGAACTAGCCAAAAAATTCCACACAACAGGAGGGTAAATACTAAATAGACTCTATTCTGGACCCATATAGCTCTAGGAGATAATACACTTTAGTCTTTATCCATTAAAGTTAAACCCTTTCTATAAATAAAGGGTTAACTGCCACTTTGCACACACAATTAACCTTCTTGTGCACAGTGATTTATCATTATCCGCTGTGTTCTCCTCCATAGATAACGTCGGTCCTCAATTCTGAGATTAATCACGATCCGCTTGATTGAATAGAGTCTTAAAATTTATTCACCATAACACCATAAATTCATCAAAAGTACTTTATTCGTTTCCTAAAATATTAATTCACTATAATTTCCAACCAAACCGTATTCAGGAACAAAGAAAATGAACAAATGACATAAATCTCAGACAATTATGACTCAATGATACCCCAATCAAAACAATGAGAGTCAGAAATCAACTTTTTTCATACAAAATAAAAAAGTTACTTTATTCAATTTCTATCATCTTCGGGGCAAACAAAAACGACCCACAAAAGAATAACATGGGAAGTTTCAAGCTTTCAAATTAATCAAAGACCCCATTATTCAAAGTGGCAAAAAAGAACAAAATTTATAAGAAATAAGAAAAAAGAAAAAAAAATGAGAACCTGTAATCCTCTAGGAATCGATCGTCATCGAGATCATCTTCAAGGTCTTGGAGTTCATCTTCGGTTTTAGAATCGAGCCATGCTTTGTCTTTGGGAAGGGTATCAGGATCGGGTGCGGGAGTGAATGGTGGTGGCTTGAAAGCTGGTGGCTTTGGAGGCAGATTTCCAAGCTTTCTTTGAATATCATCCCATTGAGTTGAAGCTCCTTCTAAGTCCTTGTACACGAAGTGATAATCTCCCATAGCTTTCTTCTTCTTTCTCTCTCTCTCTACAAATCTGAATTTGATTCAAGGATTCCTCTTCCACTTCCTTCTAGAGAGAGAAATTCAGTACCCTTATTAATGAAAAAAAACAGACAAAAGTAAATTGGCGAATTGAGATTTTAAAGAATTTTAATGAATTTTTCTAGAAAAAAAAAATTTATTGATATTCAATTAAGGTTTTAAAGTATTAAAAAAAGTCACATGGTAGTTGATTAAGATTTTTAATAGTTTATTTTAAAGTTTATTCAAATATGTTGGTATTCAGTCAGGATCTTAAACAAAAAAATTAATCTTGTGGTATTAAAAAATATAACGTTTTAATGGATTTTCTATTGGTGTGAATTTTATGAGACTTTTTAATGAAAAATATAAATAGGATACTTCTCTTACAATCCCATCCTATTCTTTAGGATTTTTTTATATTTCTCTATTGCAGTGTCTTCTTTTTCCTTTGGAGGATTGACTCACTCGAAATCTGGTTCTGCCATGGGAGCTTCGTCAAAGCTTAAAAATAGCAGACTTTTTAGCGATTTTTATCACAAAACAACCAGAAACAATAAATCAACAAGAGTCTAATATAATTCATATCAAAGACAGCAAATTTTTGAGAGGTTTTGAAAGT
Source organism: Gastrolobium bilobum (assembly GCF_033153095.1). NCBI lineage: Eukaryota > Viridiplantae > Streptophyta > Magnoliopsida > Fabales > Fabaceae > Gastrolobium > Gastrolobium bilobum. The sequence goes on along the minus strand of NW_026895358.1, from coordinate 88,567 downwards.
TTAAAAAATGATTTTTCAAGCTATAGGTCGCGATTTTTTTTTTTTTTTTTGATAACATAGGTCGCGATTTTTCTTGGCACAAAAAGATGATATTTTGTTTTTAAATGTGATTTTGTATTAAAAACAAAATATCAATTTAAAAAAAGTATCAATACATTCATGAACGAAATTCCTTCACGTAGGAAACGATTTCAAAAAAAGTTTGTGTCAATAGATAACTAAAAACTTATTTTTCAAAAGCCCTAAAGCAATTTAAGGTTTCAACGTATCAATTGAAAATAATTTGAGAAATTTTCTAAACTTTTATTTAATAAAACCCAGAAATTCAGATTCAAAATTTTCTTAAAATACTAAATGAAAATATGTATATGATATATTGTTAGAAAACTCTCATCACATGGACCAAAACCCCCAATGTTTCCAAGATCAAATGCAAACAATTTCAAACAAAATTTTATCATGAACTTTAGGTTCTATATGCAAATTTAAAATTATTTTAATAAATAAAAAAATTTAACGAAAAATGCTTATGCGTGAAGGATTAGTATAGCTTTAGATATGTGGAGAGTTATTGTTTAGTAATTTTCAATGTTTGTTAAAAATTATATTATGTTTTACTGATTGAGAAAATTATATTAGATTTTACTTTTTTTATTAATATCATTACATTTCTTTGTTATTTTTTTATCGACTCTTGTAATTTTGAATGTTTGTTAAAAATTCATATAATTTTTTAAAATCTTATAAATTCATATGATTTCCGTCAATCTAACAGTTATAATTTATTGCACATTAATAATTAATTAATAAGTGTGATCCAATAAATTATAACCGTTAGATTGACGAAAATCAACGATTAAGATTTGGTAGTTAGAAGTAATAAAAAAAAGGTAGTGAGTATAACCTACCTCTATTATTATTGTGGAATAAGTATTTCTTCCGTTACTCGAGACAAAGTTATCTCCAGTAAGCTCAAAACGACGTCGTTTTGGGTTGTAAGATTAAAAAATTAAAATGATAAAGACTAATAGAACCCTGCAATAAATTACAATTACAAAAACACCTTGATTTCTGCCAAAAAAATGATATTGTTTTGGGTTCACCAGAGATAATTTTTCTCCATTGACTGAAGAGATCTTTTACGCTATTATTATTATTATTATTATTATTATTATTATTATGTTTTATTTTTATATACTAACCCGAATTACCTTAGGTTCTCCCCACCTTTTTGTGGGTTATTAAGCTACTTCAACGACTATAATACTAATTCTGAATTGGGATTTAATCACATCAAAACTCTTCATTTTTTTTCCAATATCATTTGATATGGGAACCAAACATAAGTTCTCTTCCTATTTTAATAAGCCTGTACTAACACATTGGGTTATTATTATTTATTGGGAAATGATATTGTAACAATCAAATAATGTTACTACCAATCAATTTCACCGTTAGATTGATTATGTTAATCCAACGATTATACTTTTTTCATCTTTGTATGGTTATAATTAGGGGTGAAACTGGGTCGGGCCGGCCTACAGAGGCCTACGGCTCGGACTACATCAGGCCAGATCTGAGCTAGTATATTTTGTATAATAGGCCGGACTTGAGCCTTAAAAAAGCCTGTTTATTAAAAAGGCCGTAGGCCCACTTTCAAAAGGCCGGGCCTATAAGCCCACAGGCCAGCCTATATTGTACTATTTATTTTAAATAAAATAAAATAGAGTAAGTATGTCTTGAAGAAAAAACAAAAGATATAAATTTAATCAATTGCAATTATTTATAACTTAATTATATTCGATTATATTTTAATAGAAATCTTATTTTATTTCTTATATATGAGGAACCAACATCTCAACATGTTAGATTGTATATATGAATATATTAAAATATTTTTGGGAGAGTTATACTTACTACAAGCATCATGATTTGTTTGTTGGATTCATGTAGTTATTTTAATTTACATAGTATGGATTTGTTTATTGGATCTGATGAAATATATGTTATTTAGTTTGAACATTTTGCTTTCGAAAATGACTTAAGTGCATATTGTATGAGTTTTGTTATGATTCATGATTCTATTTGGACGTTGAAATTATGATTTTTGGTGTAGCAACTGAATTTGAGTACTTTGTAAAGTTGATTCATGGTTCTGCTTGGAAGTTAAAAATTAACCGGCTAACGTGCCAAGCCAGGCCATTTATTTTTTTATAAACGGGCCAAACCAGGCTAACAGTTAGACTCATACTAGGCTTGGGCCAGGCCAAATTGAAATTTTTTGACGTAGGCTTGGGCTTTTCGGGGCAAAGCTTGGCCCAGCACAGCCCACTTTCACCCCTGGTTATAATTCTCTATATTTAGAGTGAAAACATTAAATTTGAAAAATCATAACCATACAAAGATGGAAATAAATATATTGTTAGATCAACATACTCGATCTAACAGTGAAATTGATTGATAGTTGATCAGTCCAATACAATATGGGCTGGTCAATATGTACCGAGCCTAATCACACACGGTTAATGTGAGAAGACTTTGAGTTGGGTTGTCTGTTTTCTAGGCTGCTGATAGTTGTTGTTAATATGATAGGTATGATTCTCCTTTGGCGCGATGATCCTGACTGGGGGTACCTGCAATGACACTCCGACGCTAATCAGTATCAAAGTCAGGCTTATGTGGTATTCTTACTTAATTAGATGATCATACATGGGTTTGTACCCTTTGTTTATATAGTGAATCTGATGCCGACTTTGACAGGCGATGTGTCTTCCGATTGGCTGTAGATGGGCTGCAAGTTCCAAAAAGGATTTGACCTGCTAAAAGAAATTAATTTGATTATTGAGATTTTCAACTCCCAAAAAGGGCAGAGAGCCTTAAAATCAAAACTGAATTTTTTGTATCCGTTAGAATTTAGGATATCGATTGATATTTTTATAAATTCTGAGTTGGGGTTTAATCTAGTGGTGACTTATTGAGAATTTATAAATATCAATCGGTATCCTAAATTCTAACGGATATAAAAAAATTGGTTTTGGTTTTGAGTCTCTTTGTCCTTTCTGGAAATTGCGAATCTCAATAATCAAATTACTTTTTTTTAATAGGTCAAATCCTATAATTTGATTAAGTCACCACCTAACAAGCACGGACATGGCGTTTTAAAAAAAATTTGCGTGTCGGACACGTGTCCGACACGCGGTCAACATTTGGGGACACGCGGTCAACTCTCCGACACGTTTTTTTGACACACAGTCAACTCTTTTTTTTTTATAGACATAAGGGGATTAAACCCCAGCAAACAAAAAAAAAAACAACCTAACAAGGAAGAGTAACTAGACGCTCTCTCCCAACAGATGCTAGGTCCGCCAAAAACAACAGCAAAATTCCATCAGGAGGTTCTTCAAAGAAAATCTAATCCACCTGCTCTGCTGAGTTGAACAAATAGTTTGCCAACCAATCAGCACACATATTCCCTTCCCTATAATTATGCTGAATCCTCACATCCCAGTCCTTACCAATCCACATTCGTATACGAGAAAGCAACCGCTCCTCACAAACTGCTGCACCCTGCTTGGTGAGCCCAGTGATTGCCGAACGCGAATCACTTTCAAGAATGACCCTTCTGTAGCCAGCATTCCAAGCCACTTCAAGGCCATGAAGAATACCCCAAAGTTCTGCTTTGTAAGCTGAGCAAAACCCCAATCTAAATGAGAAACCAGTTAACCAGTTACCTTGAGAATTCCTTATCAACCCTCCGCAAGCAGCCAATCCCGGATTACTACGCGATGCTCCATCCGTGTTTATTTTAACAAAGCCATCACTAGGAAACTGCCAGCAAATATTCAATCGACTATAAGCAATATTCTTGATGTGACTACCAGCCCTACTATAACTAACCTCAATATCATTCACCAACTTAGAAATAATCCCAATCTTGATTTCCAAGGAAGGCGAACTTTGATCATGAATTTGCATATTTCTCCAACAGGTTACCAGAAACGCCGTTCTCCATTTTTTTTGCACGCCGCTAGGGATGGTCACCACGTTACTATACAACCAATGATAAAGATCCTGGTTGAAAAAATCATCTGGTAACTGCGAAGAAAGAAACTGGTCCCAAATCCGATTAGCACAGTTACAATCTCTTAAAGCATGCAAAAATGTTTCGTCATTGGCCCCACAACACGGACATCTGCTATCTCCCTCATTCCAACTAGCAATCCTACTTTTTGTTAACAGCCGATGGTGCAACAGTTTCCATCCAAAGATTTTCACCTTTTGAGGACCGTTCCAAGATCAGAGGCACTTCCACATCTCCCTAGCTTCAGCATCCACGATTTGCATGACCATACAGACGATTATAAATCTCTTTGACCGTGATTAGATGACTATTATTGAAACTCAAAATAAGCCTATCAGGTCCATCTTCATCATGAGGAGGCAAAAAACTATAAATCATATTAGAGACATTACTTGGAAGCATTGACCGGATCCACTCCATATCCCAATCCCCCGCTTGCGTAACTGCATCAACCACTCTCAGATTATCATTTCTCACGCTACCCTCATCAATAACCAGCTCCCTTAGCGTGCGATCCATCGGCAGCCACTTATCACACCAAAACCGAATCTCTTTTCCATTACCCAACTCCCACAACAAGTTTCCTTCCATAGTGTGCCACAACCTACACATATTTTTCCACAAACTAGAATCGCCATTCCTAGCTTCAAACATGGCCTGATTTCAGCTACCCCTCTTATATTTAGCAAGAAGTACCTGCGCCCATAAGAAATGAGGTTGCGAGTACATTCTCCACATTTTTTTAGCCAAAAACACATCATTCATAAGATCAAGACGTTTGATTCCCAAACCACCCTCACCCTTCTGAGCAGTAATTACATTCCAACTAATAAGATGATGTTTTCGGTGATTACCATGGTCTCCCCAAATAAAATCCTTCTGGATTCTCTCAATTTGATTGCAAACTGCTTTAGGGAGCTTGCAACTTTGCATCTGAAAATAAGGAATTCCAGACAACACAGATTGAGATAAAGATATACGCCCTGCCTGAGAAAGACACTGTTTCTGCCAGTTACTCATTCTTTCTTGCACTTTATCCACTAAACTAGCATATAAATTCTTTGAAACTCGGCCATGCTGCATTATAGCTCCAAGATATCTCCCCATATTCCTAACCCGCTTAAAACCACTGATTTGAACAATTTTATCCACTGTTTCAGCAGGAGTATTCTTTGAGAAAAAAAATACAAGTTTTATCAACACTCAATTTTTGGCCAGACATCTCCTCAAACATACTCAAACACTTTAACAAGGTGAGAATTTGATCTTCCTTTGCCTCCATAAACATCAACAAGTCATCTGCAAAAGCAAGATGCGATATCTCTGGACCACCTCTCCCTGCCTTAATTGGCTTCCACAAGCCTACTCTATTGGTCGTGAAAATAATGTGAGAAAGTTTCTCTAAAGCCATAACAAAAAGATAAGGAGATAGTGGGTCACCTTGACGCAAGCCTCTAGAAGTTTCAAACTCCGCAGTCTTGCCACCGTTCCATAAAACATTGATCCTAGAAGATGACAGACACTGCATGATGATATTAATCAGCCCTTCTGGGAACCGAATCTCCTCGAGAGCCCGACGCATAAAAGACCAACTAACTCTGTCATAGGCTTTAACCAAATCAATTTTGATTGCCATGTACGCTTTTCTGCCTTTCATTTTGTTCATAGCATGAATAAGCTATTGCGCAATTGTAATGTTATCCTGAATCTGCCTATTTGGCACAAAACTAACCTGGACAGGAGAAATAATTTTATCCAACACATGCTTTAACCGAGAAACAATCATTTTGGTTAACAGCTTGTAGATCACTGGGCAAAGAGAAATCGGACGGAATTGCGCAATGTACTCAGGCTTCTTAGTTTTTGGTATTAATACTAATAAAGCTGAGTTGATATCACGAATTGCTTCAGGATGAGCCCACATGAATTTAATCGCTTCACAAACCTGAGTTTTAACTTTACCCTATTGCCTTTGAAAAAAGATAGCAGGATAACCATCATTACCAGGAGCTTTGAATGCACCCATATCAAACATGTTTTGCCAAATCTCATAATCATTTGGAGGAATAATCAGCGCCTGCAGATCCGCTTGCGTGAGCCTCGGCCACATACTCTCGGATGAAAGCCAACGACGATCAACCACCTCCTCCGAAAAAAGATCTTTATAAAAATTGCATACATGGGTCTTTAATTCCGCTGAATCTTCAATCCACTGCTCTGAACTATTCCGAAGTCTAGAAATCTTATTACTGCACCGACGAATAACAGTTTTGAGATGGTAAAATTTTGTATTTTTATCGCCGTCAACAATCCACTGATGCCTTGATTTTTGATACCACATAAGCTCCTCCTGCTCCAAAGTCATATTAAGATTTTTCTGAACCCGCTCCTCCAAATCTTGGAGCCTAGGGTTATCAGCTATTTCTCTTTGTGCTTGAATACTCGCAATTTGTTGTGATAACATATTCTTTTTTTTTTAATGATATCCCCCAACACATCTTTATTCCACTTTTGTAAATGAGGGATGAGATTAGCTAACATGTCACAGATTGCAACACGGGAATTCCACCTTTCCTCCATAAGCCCCTCAAAACCAGGATGGTCCATCCAAGTTGCCAGAAAACGGAATGGCCTATTACTCCAATCTTGCTGCTGTTTCTTTATAGTTATCAACAAAGGGTTATGATCAGATAAAATTCTAGGCAAAGTTCTCACTTCAGCCTATTCAAAAGTAATTCTCCAACTCACATTTGCACAAACTCTATCCAGCTTCTTCAATACCCGCTCCAAATGATTCCATTTTGGGCCTTGCCACGTATACTTAGAACCAACACAATCCACATCCTCCACTTGACAACGGTCAAGGAAAGAAAGAAATCTCTGACACTTTGCAATGTCAGGACTTGAACCACCTTTTTTTTCACTACTAGCCTTAATGTCATTGAAATCCCCAGCAATTATCCACGGCTCATGAATTAACGGACTAAGCTGAATAAGGTCCTCCCACATTAGGTGCCGATTACCTTCATGAGGACTACCATAGACAGCCGTACAAAGAAAACTCAAACTATCAACCAAACTCACCTTCATGTGAATGTACTGATTTGTTTGTTGAATAGCCTGAACCTCAGCTCGTACAGAATCCCAAAGAACCCAAATACCACTAGAGAAACCATTCGCTTCTTCTATAATCATTTTATCAAAATTGATTTTCTTTAGAAGTTTTTTACACTTACTCCCGTCGGTCCTAGTCTCTATAAGAACCACCATACACACCTTATGTTTCACCACTATACTTTTAAGAGTCCTCCCAAGATTAGGCTTCGTCGCCCCTCTGCAATTCCAAAAGATCACAAACATTAACAATGATTGGGGTTTTTCGCAGGCTGATCATGCACCTGCAACATGAATCTCTTCATCGATACAGCTGATCTGTTCCTTGATTGCTCCTTTTTCCTTATTCCCCCTTTAATGGCTGAAAAAGGATCAGGAGGTTTCGGTTCTTTAGTGGAAACCTTCTCGTTCTTCACTCTCCCATGCACTTTATGCTCCTGATTATTCCCATCAAAGAAAACCTGATCAGAATTCGCGCTACTACCAACCACGTCATGCACCTCTTCCTCTAAAACATGATTAACAACCCTTTCCCTATTCTTTCCCGGAGAGTTCAACCCCTTTGAATCCACACCCTTCTCGCCCTTCAGCCGTTGCACTTCGGGACTAACCACCTCCCTCCCATCAAAAATGAGCTTGAATTCTTTTTCCGTTTCTACCAACACCACTTTTTCCTTAGGCTCCATTGACTTCTTATTATCAGTCGAACGAGAAGAATTTTGAATGTCGACAGTAAACTGCACTCCACTTCCATCTTCCTTGCGACTCATATTCCCTTCTTCCATATATTTTTTCGTCAACTTAGTAGGCTTTAGAATTTGAATGTCACTCGCAATCTCATCTTTCCGCCTCTCCCCAGTCACGTTACCTCCTTTACCACTTTGCACTTTGCCTCTCCTGCTCCTATTAACCACCATCCAGGGCCTAAACTGAGAGTCTTTCTCCTCCCCTTCATGATTATTTATTTGATCGATTCCCTCCTCATGCATATCCGACTTGCCCACCGTATTTTGAGCTACTGTTTGCACTGCCGAAGAGCATGTTTCTGCATTATGCCCATATCTACCACAAGAGAAACAAATTAGATGAAGGCCCTCATATTCTATTTTTTTATACCTCCCCTCAATAAAATACTCGCTTTTCAATGGTTGCTTCAGATCGAGCTCCACACTAATTTGAGCAAATTTTCCCCTTGCCAACGTTGTAGTTGCTGAGTCCAAATGCACAAACTCACCTATCCAATTGCCCACACTGTGGAGCAAAGAAGTGTTAACATATTCTGCAGGAAACCCAGGCAATCTGATCCATGCAGTAACCCTACTTATTGATGCTGTATGAGCCTGAAAATCTGGTTCCCATTTTCTAATGGCCAGATAGTGATCAAAGATGATCCACGGTCCAGCCATAAGAGAAAACTCCATATCCTTCTTGTTCTCAAACGTCACCAAAAAATAGTCATTCTCAATATCTGTTACATAGATCCTGCCCTCCCTCGCCCATATATTCTCTAGCCTCTTCTTCATAAAATTCACCACAACTTTCTTCCCCAGAACTTTGACTATGAGAGATTGCTTCCAAGGCTTCCATGCTCGTTCCTTGAAACTAGCCGACAATTTGAAATTTATTCTCCCATCCTGACGTGCTTCCATAAGAACCTCAGGAATGCTACTGTCATTTTTCTCCACCATCATATTATCTCCCGTCTTCTGATGTTGATCGTCCTCTGATTCCCATTCGCCGTTATGACGCATCAAGATCTCCTTAAAGCTTCTTTTTTCATTCATCCATTCATTGTCCTTTTCATCGCTGTTTTTCTCATTGAAGAGAATTGCCTCCCCCCTTTGATCTTCTCTTGACTTTGCTGCAGAATAACCATCTCATCAGGATCCAAATCACGCTCCGACGTCGATTGCATGGAAAAAACACGGACTGCAAGGGCAAACCCTAGCAGACAAACCCTAGGCGGCACTCTTTTAGATTTTAAATCCAATTCAAATTTTTAATTCTACCACTTCTTGATGCATTACACACAGTCAACTTTTTTCGACACACGGTCAACGCTCGGACACATTTTTTTTTTAAATCTTAATTTTATTTTCTTAACTAAATATAAAAGAAATAATTTATAAATTAATTTTTTTCTGTTAAGAAATTTGACATGAAAAATTAACAAAGTACGAAAAATTATTTATATTTATATTTATGTTATGAAATTTAAATATTTGATTGGTTATATGACTTATTATGGACTCTTATATGTATTCAATATAAATTATATTATATATATTACAAATTTTATTTAATATCAAAACATGTCCCAACGTGTCGAAATATGACATTTTTTAGAATTAACGTGTCGGCGTGTCGTGTCGTGTTCCGTGTCTGTGTCCGAGCATCATAGGTCACCACTAGATTAACAATTTTGAATGTAAGCTTAGTATTTTTCTACCGAAACAAAGTTAATTTCATAGGGATGGTTTTCAATTTGGGCTAAATAAATTGTTGGCATATTCAGTCTCATTTGAACAGCTAATTATTTGGAATGGGTTGTTAATATATATTTTTATTTACTAATCTAATTAGACTTTTAAAGTATTAATTTTAAATCATTTTTTAATTATCTTATATTCAATTTTAAATGAACGGCAATTTATTTGTTATATTTATTTTTTATTTATATAATTAGAGTTTCAATAAATAATTCCAATATCCGTAATATACATGATCATAATTACATCAACTTATCAAATTTAACTATTACATATCCATAGTCACCTTTGCCAAATATTACAATACATAATCAAATGATTTAGACACAAAAGTATGAATAACCCTAGGCATGGTAAATGCAATATCATGCAAGATCAATGTTCAAACCCTAAGTCAATCATACAAAATGAATACTACTATATGCATCAATATAAAATCTCCCCAAATGCCAAATTTTATAATGCACTCAATATGTCCCATCCATTGCTCTAGGTGGCCCTCTTGCCCGGTGCTCCTCCCGCATGGTTAGTCGTACCTGAAATATGGATCTCCAAAATACGGAGTGAGATTTGACAATCTTAGTAAATCACTAGTCCTAGAGGGTCACTCCACCCAACGACTCACAACATGGGGTGAAATATGCATATATATCTCAGTAAATCAAGGGTTCTGGAGGGTCACTTCACCCACTGGCTCACTCAATGTGCATGCTATGATAATCATATGAACATTATAACATACAAAATCACATCAATCACTGGGCTCACATCCAAGAACATCCACACAAGGATTCGTTTGAGGACCCCATACTATAACTCTTGGGAACCTTCCTGGTTCCTCTCCCATGGTTGAGATGACTCCACGACAAAACTCGATTGGAACTCCCCATGGAGACCTATCCAATTGAAGTCCCACGTTTGGATCTCCCTAGTACCACTCTTAGAGACGACTCCACGGCAAAACCCGATCAAAACTCCCCAAAGGAGCTTATTCCAGCGGAAGTCCAAACAATCACATAAACTGGCCAGAGATCACAATAGAATATCACACAACATGCCACACACATGTCAATCAACATGTCAATAATGCATGAACATGCTCTATCATACATTATCAAAGAGCACACATCCAAACACTACCCTCAACTTGGGCATGGTGAAATACACCAGGGGATAAACCCCAAGACAACAAAAGTTTACATGGAAGAACTCCTTATAGCAAGTTCTCCAACGTTAGCTCCAAGCTCAATCCTCTTCTATGGAAATCGCGAGAGGCAACCTACATTGATCAATATACCTTAATCAACCATATGTTTGACAAAACACAATTAATATCAAACCACACAAGAATAAACATTAGCCCTAAACCCCATGCACATGGCCAAATTACACATTGCCATAATCCAAGGTTCTCTCATTCACATTCCCATTTAATCTCTCCAACAATCAATATTTCATCTCCAACAACCGCATTTATTGATCCTAACCACAATTTTCCTCAAATGTGCTTACATAGCCACTAATGACAACATGCAAGGTCCAAGACAATTTCAATGATCCAAACATGTTTCATGTTCATCCAACATCCACATTAAATTCCCCAACAACTACACAGAAGGTCCATCCACCACATTAATGACTTCAACTGTAAGAACGTGCACCGCTAAATTAGGAATTTAAATAATTTAATTATGAGTTTAGGAAATAATTTCATAATTGACTTTGGATAAATATGGAAAGAGCATAATAATTAATATTAAGTCACTTATCCGAAGGAAAGTGTAAACACCGGGTATTTCGCGGTATAAATGGATACTCGCGAAGTAATTCGAAAAAATAGAAAAAAAAATCTGAATATTCTTAGAGAAATATCTAGGTTAAAAATATCAAGTTTGGGGTAAAAATAATAAGCAGTGATGTCAAAACTAATACCGGTTATTTTACTGTATAAAATGTGTACCGATGAAGTGTTTCAAAAAATTAAAATTAAAATATGATAATTCATAGAAAAATGTCTAGGTTAATAATATAAATTTTGGAAGAAAAATAATTAGTGAAACTATTAGAACTAATACTGTTAGTTTAAGTGAATGTAGTTATAAATCGAAAATGGCACATAACTCTAGGACATTTTGAACACCCTATCGGTAGCCCTAATTGTGCATGATGTGGCTGCCCTGTTTTCTTCACCATAATGTCACAACCTTCTCTTCAAAGAACCCACTCAAGCTCTCACCTTTTGCCCTCTTCCTTTCAGCCAAACTTGGTAAACACTTGAGCAAGCCTTATGGTGAAGAGAAAGATCACTTCTTGGTGTACCATTGCCACTATTTTGTGTTGTTTAGGCGCTGCCTTGGGGTTGTTGAAGGTTCATTTCATTTGTGTGGGGTGTCTTTCCTTGTGGGAGTGATTAAAACCATTTCTACACTTCCTTGAAGCTCCAAGAAGCCATTTTTACGAAGGGAAATCCATGGTCTTACTTGGTCAGATTTTGGGAGTGCATTGGTGACCTTAAAGGTCCTTCATTTTTTTGTTTTCTAAGGCCCCAAGGTAACCTCTCACCATTTCTGTTGTAAATTCATGAAAATGACTTGTTTTGAGTAATAAAAAAGAGAATCTTTAATGATTTGTGTTGGGGGTTGTTAATCTAAGTGTAATAAAATTAATTAAAATTTTGTAAGTGGGTATATCGAAGTTAGAACCTTTGGGATGTCATTGAAGCACCTCCAAAATAGAAAAAAAACATAGTTTTTCTGTATTCTGTCGCGGAGGAATCGATTCCTTTTAACTGGGAATCGATTCCAGCCTAAAAAAAAGACAATAGTGCATTAGTTTAGTAAAATCGCAATATCTATAGCTATAGAGCTCCAAATTGAGTGGGGTTTGGATCTATGTGAAGTTAACAATAGGGCTACAATCCTACAAAATTTCAGATCCAATGTACAAGTGGATTGATCGAGGTTTGAGTTTTAAGTTGCTGCCTTGCTGTGAAAAATTTTGTTACCTTGCGAAAAACATAACTGGAGTTATACAAATTCGATTGAGACATAAAGTTTGTTGTTGGAAAGCTTAGGATGTCTAGTTTAACATATTAAAATATTACATTTCTTGGTAAAGAGTTGCAATTAAAGTTTTAAAAAGAGTAAACGCAATTTTGTGTTTTGGGGCTTTGGAAGGAGCCTGCAGTCACTAAACGAAAAAGAAAACGTAGTCCATTTGACTTAAAATTTTGGGATATGTATATTAATAATATTTTTGGCATAAACACACTGTGATTTTACTGTTTGGTGACCCGTGGATTGCTATTTGGACTTTTGAGCTTGAGTACACTACTAGATAGGTAAGTTCCGTGTTCTCAGGGTTAATCCCCATTTGTTCCACTATACTCCAAGAAGGGAATAGTAGTTTTATATGGTATCTATGCTTATCTGTTATTTGAGATGATGAAATGATGCACTCTTATATATTTATGTTATGTGGTGTATTACACACAAGATGGTAATACTTGAGTGTAGTGTGCAGTTGCACAAAAGTGGTATTCCTTGAGTATGGGAATAGGGTAGGTGCCCTAGAAATTCCCTTAGTGTGGATATAGGGTAGGTGCCCTATGCTTTATGTGTGTAGCAGAGTGCGTAAATCATGCGTTCTCTGGCTAGTAGACTTGTTAGCACACGTGTATGATATATATGTTGTTGCATCATGTGATTATATTATTACTGTTAAACTGTTATACCAAAGTGAGCTTGGGGCGGAGGAACTCTTCGAGAACCCTTACATACTGAGATTTCTGTTTAGAGATATCACCCCGTGTGAGGCATATTTTCAGGTGTAGACGTTCATGAGATGGATGCTTCCCGAGGCAAGAGGTCGGAACAGAGTTGATTTATATGCATGCTTTATTTATATCATTTGGACATGATTATTGTACCTGAGATATGACTAATATGCTTATGTTATATTTATTGTGAGCATAGGGGTTGTCTATGCCTTTGACTTATTTGCGTTATTATTGAACATATGTATTTTGTATACGCCATGAGATATGGACGTTGGTCATGACTACGCGATGTAGCTTCATGACTTAGTATTTATTTATGATATTGAGGCATTTCAGGAATTCTATTATGTTTTTGCAATTACATAAGGATATAGATGGATTTTATATGCTATCTTAATAAAGAAAAAGTGATCTTGCATGTCTGCAAACTTAATTATTTTAGCTTCCGCATTTAATTGAGCTGCGCTTAATATCGTAATATGATAACAATCCGGATGCATACGGGGAGTTACATCAACCATAATTTTCAACACTTTCAACCATAAATTTCACTACGTTAAAATTTACATATCACTATAAATCGTATTGGTTCAATCATCATTATACATCATTCTAAGCATTTAATTCCAAAGGAGACATACCATTTAATGCTCATAACTGCCATAACTCATCAACAAATAACCAAACACTCATCTATTTTATGATTTCCATGAAAACTCAAAGACAACGTAGAAACTTACCACCAATGGTCCTCAAATGATCCTAGGATAGGATTCCAACCAATTAATCAAGCCAAGAGAGCTCCAAAGTTACTCATCTACTCAACAAATTTGAAATGCTCAAGGAGGAAGAACTCTTCACACAATTCTCCCCACAATATGCACTCAACATGGAACATACTCACAATCTCAAGGGGAACAAGTTTGTAGTTTAGACTTTCTCCTAAAATGGCTCTAACTCAAAGTGGAATTTGATAAGCTCCAAAAGCACTAAAAATGGTGGAGAATTGCGTGAGGGAGAAGAAGAGAGGAGAGAGAGTGTGCTGAAAAATGATCCCTCCACATGTGTTTTAACTCATTTAAGTGAAAAGTGGGTCCCACTTGTCACTTAACTCACTTAAACTTACCCATTTAATTCACCAATTCATAATCCATCAATTTTACCTTAACCCTGCATATTTTTATTCCATAGGTCAGTATTTCCAATTTAACTCTTACTGATAAATTATACCATAGTATTTTATCCGGTAAAAACCACTATTCATCAAATTTCTCAAAACATGCCTACGAACTCCAAATTTCATTCTGAATCCATTTTCGGTATTATTTCCCTCAAATTAAGCTCTGATTTATCGTTTCACTTTCTAGGGTTACATAATTGGTAAATTACCATCTTGCCTCTAATGGGTATTTTGACCATAAATCTCGGAATTTTCACTAATTAAACCCTCTATCCCTCAATTAAATATTTGATATCATAATTAATTATGTGAGGTGTTATAAGATGTCCAAAGCTCAACCTCCATTGAAGTGTCCAAGAGTCTTCATCTACATGATCATATCATCACATGATCAACAACAAGCTTGACAAAAAAATATAAGATAGATAACACAAACATTTTATTCCAAGCCCTCGTCAAGCTCTCGGAAATAAGCCCTAAATATCAATCTTTGTGTTTTAATTTCAAACAACCATTCTTATGGCTCCATTAGCCTTCAATTACACCATGGCATTTCATAAATGCCTTACAACAATTTCAACCACATTTCCACTCAATTTTGACCACTTAGGTCGAGGGCACCAATAACATAGTCTAAGAAACTTTCATTCATTCCCATGCATTTAAATCATTATTTTATCTCAACAATTAAGTTATCAACCACTCCACACCATTTATGCAAGTCAATATATGTTTTACAATATTTTCCTTCCAAATCAACCATATGGTCGAGGATATACCATCAAGGTTCCAAGGGATTCTTTTATGTTTTACATACACCAATCATAGTTTACTCTCATCACTCAAATTACCAACACACTACCAAACTCATCTATCATGCCATAACACACTTCATCACATTTTCCCCTAAATTTCTTCAAGAGGGCCGAGACAATGCATCAAGTAGTCTAGGTAATTTTTCAATCATTTAAATGGTTCTAAATCATCATCCAACCTCATCCACCACAACCACCAAGCATACCACATGATTCATCCATATTTCAACATCATATCTTCACAAAATCATCACTTTTCCACCATCAAAATATTTTATAAGTGTCAACAATATAGTCTTAAATTTTTATTGCATTTCCACTAATTATTCATCTATGCAATCATACTTTCCAATATACACTAAGCTCCAATCCAACTACAACATCAAGAACTCATAAACACATGCATGTAGGCGTCACAAATTCGATACACAAATTTTTCAAGAGGAAAAGGAAAAACTCACCACCAATCTCTTGCAAATGTTCAAAGGGTGAAGTTTTAAGTGTACAATAAAGTCTCACAAGCTCCCAAGGTCATGAAACTCCACAAAATTTGCCACTTTCTAAACAAGTGATCTCCTCACACACATTATTAAGGTAAGCGCAATACATCGAAAGTTTCTCACAAGAGGGAGAATAACAACTTTAATGTTGAAGGTTTTGGCTACAAATGCCTAGAATTGAAATTGAAAGTGAAATAAGTTCCTTTATCATATAACCATGGAGTCTCATGGTCTTAATGAAAGGGGAGCACAAAAATGACCAGAAATTAAGGCTTAAACATGTGTTTAACTCACTTAAGTTAAGTTCAAGGGACATCCAAGTGTTTTCCTAGTGAAAAGACTAAATTGCCCCTCATTTACACTAATAATTACATTGGTATCCATACACTTAAACTTCCATGAACCCATGAATTAATCACCAAATTAAAATTTCAACATTCATCAAAGTCCATTAAAATTACTTTAACAGATGAATCTAAAGTTTCTCAGTAATTTGGTGAAATTATGATTTTACTCTCAGTTACGCGTTTTTGGCACGTTTTCCCCAAATCACTAAAATTCTCCAAAAAAATTCCAATAATCAATTTCTTAGTTATAAATGTCTCTTCTAATATGTACTCAATCCTATAATAGTAATCTTACTTCTAAGTTTCCCGGTATAATTGTACCGTAATATTTTGCCCGATAAATTTCACTATTCGTTATTTCCACCCAAAAGTGTCTATCCATCTAAATTTTATTTTGAATCCAATTCCATCATTATTTTCGTCAAATAATGTCTAATTATCCCATTTTATAGTTCAGGGTTACTTTTTTCCAAATAACCATTTTATCCCTGGTGGGTATTTTGACCCAAAATTGAAGATTTTCACTAAATAAGTCCATTAACCCATAATTTAACTCATATTATCATGTTTGAATTGTGTGAGATGTTATACCTCATCACTAAAGAAATATCATCCAGATAATTAAGAGTGGCTATAGTCCTATGCACATATGAATTAATACTGGATTGTTGCTGACCTAGAAT
This sequence comes from Gastrolobium bilobum, assembly GCF_033153095.1. Lineage (NCBI taxonomy): Eukaryota > Viridiplantae > Streptophyta > Magnoliopsida > Fabales > Fabaceae > Gastrolobium > Gastrolobium bilobum. The sequence goes on along the minus strand of NW_026895358.1, from coordinate 71,580 downwards.
ACCAGGGAAATATCTAGTAAAAGTTGCAGCTTCAGGCGTAGGACGATTATGTTGTGTTTTGGAACGAGTGTTTCTAGCAGTAGAGTCGCTTGCCATTGCTGGAGATGGATGGGAGATGATTAAGGGAGCTTGAAATGCACCAAAACCGAGCAAAAATACCAGCAAAAATGTGCAGCAACCGATGGAGGGAACCCCAAATCGCATGATGAAGGTACCTTACAATTAGCCAAACCTGTGGATGAAACTTGATGGAATGAAGGGGGTTTTGTTTGGGATGCCTAAGAATAAAAAAATACAGGTTGAATGTGAAGAAATTTGGGCTGGTTTGTGGATTAAAAAAGGAATAAAGGTTAAGGTGAAGAGAGAAATGATGGAGGAGAGGGGTTTTCAGGATGGATTGATCGAGAATGGGATTGAAACAAAAGCGAAAATCATGGTGTAGTTGGTGGGAGGTGAATAGGGTAATGGGTTTAAGTGATGGAGAGACGAGGAGGTAGAGGAGAGTGGTGCCAGAGGTGGAAGATAAGAAATAAGGAAGGGGATTTGAATACAACACAATTATACAGCCACTGGTCAGTAGGGAATCAAGTTCTTCGTGAAGAGGATTTGAATCCTTAACTGAGAGATTCGAATGCTTTTCGGGGAGGATTCGAATTCCTCTGTTAAAGGGATTCAAATTCCTTGCTCATAACAGGTAAGATTCGAATACCAGTGAGAAATGATTTGAATTCCTTTATGCAGAAGCTAAGAAATCACAACTAGGATGAATCTAAATTACATTCAAAACATGTTAAATGATAACCAAACAATGTCATGCAGTGATAGATCGTATATTATGACTTGGTGGGAGAAAAATTCATTTGCAAATCACATAAAAATAATTAAATCATTAATATTCTCATTGGATCTCATAGTAACATTATGATACATGAATTTTGCATTGATGCTCACATATACATGTTACCTCAATCTTTTGCTTTCTTATCACACTAAGCATATAAAGGACTCAGAAAATAAGGCTAGGGAAATCTCCAACGCACAAGTTAGTGATCAACTTTAGAGATAAATTAAAGCATTTAAATCATATATACATATTCACAAGTATGATGGATCAACCAAACCAATTTCTCTTCTCAAATTTATTAAAACATCATTTGAAAGAGGTTTTGTTAAAATATCCGCCAATTGTTGGAAGATTCAACATGTTCTAAAATACAATCATCATTTTGCACATGACTCTTATAAAATAATACCTTATATCAATATGTTTAGTTCTTGAGTGCATTATGGGATTCTTAATGAGGTTAATAGCTTCAATTCATATTCTTGAAGCTTGCTGTAACACCCTGTTACGTACCGGTGTTGTTAACATAGATTATGATATTAAGCGCACTTACAATCACAGCAGTTCATTTAAAAATGAGTAAACTTTTTCATTTTCCTTACGTAATCATTTTAAAAACAATAATAGAACGTAATGGTAAAAGTTGTGATCAAAACTAAAATCTAAATGCGAAATAATTAAAATAAATTCCTAACTATCATATAATGCTTATCTTAAGTCACTAAGGGGTTCCCATAAACCCACTTAGCATAATTCTTACTTTTACGGTTATTACATAACTGAACATAGTTCAGTCTTTTGGACATTATGCATAATTTAGTGGTTATGGGGCTCTCATATTTTAGTATGCTATTCTAGACTCAATTACCTTTCCAACATGGTATCACACGCCCCATAAAGTTCTCATTTGCTCCGACTATTACCGTTTGAAGTTGGACAAGCAAAGCTGCCAGCAACCCCAAACAGGACACCAAACATACCTTATGGTATCACACGCCCCATAAAGTTCTCATTTACTCCGACTATTATCGTTTGAAGTTGGACAAGCAAAGCTGCCAGAAACCCCAAACAGGACACCAAACATACCTTACCATTTCTGCGATTCTGGACAAACGACTCAACTAATTGCTCTAAAATTTTTATACCGTAAACTAGACACCTTAAGCTTCAATTTGACATATCATGGGTCTAATTTGACCAAGAATTGAGGGAGGAATAATTTCCCAAAATTGCAACCCGACAGCCCCCATGTGCAGGGCCAATTGGGCGGTCTCCTCTCAAACGCGTCTACAGGTATGCACACAGCTTCAATTGCTACCAAATTTTGACACAACATAATTGACATCACAAGATTCAAAATAATATATGGCACGTCCCTATTGGACCTCTATGGAGGGAGATATGTTCTCCCAAAGTTACCCTAAAAACTGTCATTTAAAAGAAATTTTGACGGCATCTCTTTTGTTTATTCAATCTATCTCACTTTATCAAAAGTGTGTTATCATGTCTCAAGGGTACCTAATAGACAAGGGTGGAACTCAAGGATCAACAATGCCTTGGTTCTCTTACAACCCATTACCAATTGCAATATTTTTCATCTGCTTATCATTCATGCTTACTTATCAAAACTTATAAACATTTCAATCATATTATCCCATTTGCATGCATTCTTACAATAAATACATAATCATAACCTAAAATAGGCTTATTGCCCTTTCATCATATACATGCTTTAAATATTACACAAGGTCTATAATTTACAATTTATAATTCGCCAATGGTAAGCATACATACAAATAAATCCTCAAAATACAACATAATAAATCATCAACTAGACTTAGGCAAAATGTGGCATGAACAAATATGACAAGATGCATAATCCTAAAACAATATACAATGTTTATGCCCTAAGTTTAGCCTATGCCAAAAGTGGCCTCAAAATGCAAAAAGTCTTCTGACTCCAAGTGCTCAACATGTGGGCTTCTTGCCCATGGCTCCTGCCCTGCTATAACTACCTGAAATAATACCCCAAACACGGGGTGAGATATACGAATATCTCAGTAATCTAGAAGTTCTGGAGATCACTCCGCCCAATGGCTCCTCAGATGTAATATCAAAAACGAATCATAACAACCTAAGAGGGATAAAATAAGGGATTTAGTGAAGTAGGGATGCATGAGGAGTAAACATACGATGAAGCTAGAATAGTCATAGCCAAAACCACGCAACATCCGGCCTATCGACCTCGGCATATAACATACGGACTCTCATCCAAGGATATGTTCCCAGAACATCAACCAAGACACCCACCACCAATACACCCAAGACATTCCTAGAGTGCTCCTCAACAGATAACAGCTCTATGACCCCAGGTCAACTGGAACTCCCTCACGAAAACCTATCCAGTGGAAGTCCGTAACGCCCGAAGACAACAATCTACTGGCCAGAGATACGGTACATCCTATGTACCTAATATATATACTTATGCATGAGCATGTTATAACTACATCATTAACATACAACCTCCGACACTATCCCAATGGGCATGGTGGAGCACACACGGGGATTAACCTCAGTACCAAGGGATAATCTTATTGAAGCTCCCAAGCCAGGTAGCTCCAATGCAAGTCACACCTGAACTTGGTCCAACCAGAAATGCCTACACAAGTTCATTCACATTCCATTAGCAACACATAAAACCATACACTTGGTTATCCAAGCATTCATGCAATTTGCCATATATACTTACCATAATCCTTTTGGTCAAGGACAAAAGGTAATCCACCAAGCTCACTGCTCAAAGATTACGTCCGTGGGAGGCAGCCTACAATGATCACACAAGGATTATCAATCCAATTGTAAATCAATTGAATTACAAAACAAACATTCCCACACTCACACATAGGTTCGGCCATTAGGCCCAAAACACCTAACCATGTTGTTAATTTTATTACATTGTTCCAATGGTTCCTTAAGCTCACCACAATACCAATTCAAGTCCTTAATTCCATTCAATTACCATTCAACACCATTTTCGCTAACATACCTCGTTATGGTCGAGAATTATATCCACACACATCCAATAGTTTTTCTTCCAATTCACATGCATCACACCCACACACAACCTATTTAAACTTAGCTCCAATCCTCATAACACCAATTACATGAATTTTACAACATCCATCCTTATTTCTCCTCACTTGGCCGAAATATGCATGCATGTGTATCCAAGGGTTTTCAATTCAATTTCACACTTCCACACATCCTACAATCCTATAATTAACCCATACAATTACTCCACAACTCAATTACATAATCACACAACAACCTCCATTCACAAAGTCATGCATATCCATAATAAAATTTGCCCAAGTTACCATATTTTTCATCAATAATTTTTATGAGTTCAATCATCATAAAACATCATTCTAAGACACTTTTATCTAATACACATTTTCAATTTGAGGTCCTCAACCGCATCAATCACACAACACATGCTCTAGGGTTCATGAATTAAATCCAACAATTTATCCAATGAAATATGTTGAAACTTACCAAGGATTAAGGCCTAAGACTCTTCCAAGTGATACCCAAGCACTAATTCAAATAAACAACTCCAAGAACACCATTGTTCATCACAAAATTCGTGGGATGGGTCTCAAATTTGTCTCAAACTAAAGGGTTTCAAGGCTTGAAAGTGGTATGGTTGGGTTTTGATGGTTGTTTACTTGAAGTTTCATGTGGTGGAACTTTGATTTTGGTGGAGATTTGATGGAGAAAATCTAAGGAGAAAAACTTGCACAATAACCATGCAAGGCCACGAGTTTGAGAGAGAGAGAGGGGGTGAAGAAGATGGTGAATAGTGTCTTGTGCACATGTGTAATGTTATACTTGAGACTGCCACCTCGTGCGTTTCAAATTAATTCAAATCTCTCGCTTAAACCACTAAACTCCAATTAATTCCTAGACTATTTAGAAACTTCAATTTTTAACATTCACCAATGTCCTTTAATTGCCTTTGATCAGATGAATCCGGAATTTTTCGGTCATTCGGTGAAATCACAGTTTTAAGCTGTTATATGCATTGTGGGCACGCTTTATGCATTGTGGGCACGCTTCATCAATGGTCGGTTTGACTTGACGGGTTGACTCGTTTATCTTATCTCATTAAAATTGGAGGGTTGAGTTGTAAATATTAACCTACAATAAGTCGTCAAGCGTAAGTATGAGCTAAAATGAATCAAGCACAATATAGAGTGGGTTACATTATTTAAAACAATTCTTTAAATTGAGTTGTGTTTTATGTTTTCTCACTTATAACATAACCATAAATTCCCTAGTGGATCTTCATCACGTACCACCCAATTATCACCTAAACAAATTTCTCATTTGTTAAGAGCACAGTTGAACTTTAAGTGTTTTTGTTCTTTTTTTGTGTGTTGAGAAGCTTTATTTTTTTTGGACTATGCTAGTTTTGATAGCATTGCTTGATAAAGAAAATCTCACTCATTGTAGTTGATTAGTTGAATCATTATATGATATTTAAGCTCATTTTTTTAGGTTGGTTGGCCCACCAACCCGTCATAAAATAGGGTAGATTGATGTTTTTGACCTATTTGCAAATGCAGATTAGCCTACTCTACCCTTTTTTTGTCAGGTTAAAAGTGAGTGGGGTTGAGTCAAGGTGAATTGACCTATATTGTCAACTCTAATCAAAAGTCATACCTCTAGAGTTATTAGCTCTAATTAGCATAGGGAACATATTAAATGGATTATTTGGATTGAGCTATAGGTCCAGAATAAATTTACATGCTTATGATGCTCTAAACAAAATGATTGACTAATTTTCATTATTAAGATTTCTCTATCTTTTACAAATATGAATAAAGTGTTTAAGTTTGAGTAACTCAAATGACAAAGAATTACATGATATGGTCTCTTTCAATATACTTATAAACCTATGTCATTTGTTTTGAATGATCATTTTGCATTAGAGAAACTTTTAAAATTTTATCAAATAAATAAGTTACTTGTGTATAATATTTACCATTAATCTATTTTTCCAAAAATTCAAGTGTTACAATTTAATTAGCATAGTGCTACATCCTTCAATTAGGTTATGTTTGAATTGATAGAAATGGATAAGAAGGAACAAAATGAAATAGAATGATAATAATTGTCATTCTTTGACGGAATGGAATATGGTGGAACATATTATTCCATCAAATACCTTTATTTTTCTTCCATTCAATTTATGGATATAAAATAGAATGGAATAAAACCAATTTATTTATAATCGATCTCTTTATGATTATTTATTTTTAATAAAACAAAAAATTTAATCTGTTATATTTAAATATAAATTTATTTAATTGCATTCCGAACTAAGTTCCACTCCATTCCATACTCCTTCATTCCCCATTCATTAATTATTTAAATATAAAAACCACTTCGTGATAAAAGATGTAACGTAAGCCTGGTTTGAAGTTCTAAACCCTAGGGACACGAGAGATAAAAGGGAGTGGTTGTGTGTCCGTATACTTTGTTTGTGGTTGCCCTATGTTTAGTTGGAATTGTGGTGGGAACAAGAGTGAGTCGAGCTGCATCACACCACATGGACCCTCTAGAAGCTCTGGTTGCTCAGATCCAAGGGTTTTCGAGTACCACCGACGACGTTGCTTACCTTCGTAGCATCTTGAAGCAGGCCAATGACAAGCTCTGCATAGACTCCACTCACTTGTCTTCCCTTCTCGCCCAGCTTGACCCTTCCCTCCATTCTTTCGGTTTTCTTTATATCATGTATGTCTACCTTTCCTTCATTAGTTTTATTAAAAATTTCCATCTAGAAAAAAATTAAAATCATTTGTAAAATTCAACAACAATTAATTTCTTAGAACTAAACTTGTGTTATTTAAATCCCTAATTTTGTGGTTATTTTTTAATCCTTAAAACCCTATTTCTTGGACCCTAATAATCATTTATTTCTTAGATGGTTGTCTATTTTGAATTTGAATCTTGCTTTTGTGCTTTTTTTTTATTGAAGGAGGTTATTTATTTATTTACTTTTTCTAATTGAGAGCATACATTTATGGCTACAAAAAAGTGTCCATGTTTGGTCCATGTGATAATGGTTTTAGATATTTCTCACTATGATTCAAACCTAATTTGAAGGGACATCGTTGGTCTTTGATATAATGATTAAAGGTTTACCAACCATACCCTTATAGAATATTTTTAAGAGCATTATTTGATTCATTGGACATTTTGTTCAAGAACACCATAATAGAATGGAATGGGTGAAAGGAAAAATAGAAATATTATAGAACTGATACACATTCTTCACTTTGAGGGCAATAGTCCAAAATGATTTTGGGACAATGTAGTTACTAAATCATCCATTTTTGAACATAATGCCTTTAAAAGTGTTGAGACTTCAAAACACCCTTGTAAGTGTTTTCTGATTATGTCCATTTTCCATCAATTTTAATCATTCATTCTTGGGTGTTTGGTTGTGTTACCTACATTTACATTTCAAATCGCCAATGATCCAAACTTGATCATTTTATTATCTGGTTCATCTTCTACGACTATGGTCCACATTAGAAAGGTTATCATTGCTTCAATATATCTACTAATGAGACATATGTCATAAGGAATGTCACCTTCATTGAATCTGAAAACTTGTATCCCAATTCTAATTCTTCCTCTTACAAAGAAACACATGGAGAAAGAGAGAATTGGTGGAAACCGATTGGTCCAGTATTAGTGAATAAAGTTAGTACTAAAGTTGGATGGATAACACCATATATCAAATATGATTTGATGATACCAATTCCTAAGCGAAAAGTTCCTAAGCCACAAGAAACGTTAGTTGAGGAAGATCATATTGTGTAGATCTTGTGAGAATTAGTAATACATGAACAATTCCCTCTCTTTCAATAGCCAGGGTTTAGTTTATCTTTGAGGATATCCATAAGGTAATTTCTCCCACTGTAATTGAATTTTATTTTTTTCTAAGTAAGCCTTTGAATCAATACTTATTAAAGAATGAAGAGAAGTGGTCGAGATATCTTATTGTAAATTTTATGTTGGCAATAGGTTATCAGAACAACCAAAGGTATTTTTGTTGAATATGTCTTTTGTTTGCAATACTAATAGAGTACTAGATGCTCTAGGAGACCCGAGGTGGGTTCAAGCCTTGAAGGGAGATATGGAGGCACTGAAAAAGAATAAGACTTGGAAACTAGTGAAATTACTTTAAGGGAAGAAAATAGTGGGACATAAATGGGTGTTTAGAGTGAAATATAAGGCAGTGAAATTTATTGAGAGATATAAGGTGCGACTGGTGGTGAAGGTTACTCACAAACATATGGGGTAGACTATCGGGATATTTTCTCCCATGTTACAAAGCTCAACACTATTTGGGTCTTGCTATCCCTTGTCGTGAACTTAGATTGGTCATTACATGAAATTGATGTTGAAAACATATTCACACTGACATTGAATAAGAAATCTGCATGGATATTCCACCAGACTACAGGTCTTTGTCTAGGCCAAGTACAATATGTAAGATGGAATTATCATTGTACGAGATAAAGTGATTATTGTACGAGGATAATTTGGATTCCTATCATTAAGTTTGAGGATCGGGTGGTGGATATTTTGACTAGGGTTGTGTCGAGTAAGAATTTTTATAACTCACTTTACAAGTTAGGTATCCAAGATATCTATCTATGTACCAACTGAAGGGAGAATGTTAGCATGATTAACAAATTAGGATGATTTGTGGATGATCCTAATTTGGTGTAATCAGAGCTGTAAATAGTCACAAATTAAAACGATTAGGAAGAATCTTGATATGGTGGAATCAAATTTGTAAATAAGCATATATTGCTAAATTAGTGGTGTGAGATTATTTTCCTTATTGGGATTTATGTTGTTTCTTGCATTGGTATCCTCATTGTGTATAATTACGCTTTTGGGATATTGTAATAGACATAGTGGTAACCAAAATAGAATAGCAAGCTAGTTTATCGAAGGACATATGCACTATATCGAACCTCGTAAAACCTTGTGTTCTTTTATTATAGCGTATTTGTTTAACATCTCCATTGAGTGGATTCTTGGAAAGCTTGATAACTATAGAATGCATAGTTTTCAATGAGGTGAAGGATAGGCACAAGGTAGTACCTCATAGTGTTTTTGAATCGTGACTTAGAACTTTTATAACAAGAGTCTAAATTTTGCTCTCCACCTTTTCTAGTTATGTACTTGTTGGTGAAAGGTGGTGACTTTGTTACAGAATAAAGTGTTACCTTTACCTTTTGTTGTTGCATTAGTTATTCATTATACTAGCTCACAATTGTCTTTTCTATTAAGTCTCTAGTAATGATGCTATTGAGTTCCTGGTCCCCACTTTGATTGTCGAAACAAAAAAATTGAGAAGTTAAGTTTCATTATTTTATTTTTTTAATCTTTTGCACATATGCTTAAGTGATTAAGTTTGTGTAACTCTTCAAGATAAACAATGACTAGATATGCCATTTTGTAAATACTCATACATCTATATCATTTGTTTTGAAGGAGCACTTTGTAACAAATGACTTTTAAAATCTTAGCACAATGCTACACTATAAATTACACTTAGTGTTTGACTAGATGAAATTGAATGAAATGAAATAGAATGATATTAGTTATTATTTGGATTGCTTAAAATATGTTAGATTGGAATAGAATGTAATAAATTATATTGAATTCCATTTTGTTTTGATCAAATCCCTTGTTCGGCTCATTCCTCACTCTCCTTGCAGGATAAAATTTTCATATCACAAAATATATCTTTTCTTTCTCTTTCTCTAAATAACCATCTTCCACTATTTCAACGAATTATCCCCACTTTTTAGCACACACACACATACACACACAATTGTAGAATCACTTGTGCCACCTCACACCTTCTAGAATGCAATGTGGGAACAAGGTCTATGAATGCAATGTGGTGGTTTGCAGTCCTTAGAGCACTTAAGCACTTTGCAAATGAACACCTCGCCACCCTATCTTTTTTGTACACACGATAGAAACCACCACATTGCATTCATAGACCTTGTTCCCAAACCAATTGCTCGTGGGTTTGCATATTAATCCATTAGTCCATCTTATCGGACTAAACACTCATGATTACATTCTGTCACATACTTCTATTTTTGTTCTCTCCAAGCTTAAAATATGAAATAGAATATGAGATTAATATTTTTTATATTGTAGGAAATAATTTTATCTCCTATACACATATAAAAATATATCAGACTAATAAAGAGAGAGAAAAAAAAATACGAGTCCTACACATTTTTATATGTATAGGAGATAAAATTTATTATTTTCATAGAACATAATAGAATCAATTTATTTATTCCTATTATCTCTAGCATTTTATCTACTTTTAAAAAAAAAAAATTTGAAAAAATTGAATTTATTATATTCAAACAATTATAGAAGAATAAATTTTATTCTTTCACTGAATTCCATTCCACCGTCCTTCATCCCCAAACACAAAAGACACTACTTAGTAAAAGATGTAACGTAAGCATAGTCTGAATTTTTTTTTCTAAACTCTGAGAGCAACGGAGAGAAAATAAAAGGAAGAGGTTGCGTTGTGTGTCCCTGTAGTGTGTTTGCAATTAACCCTGCACTGAGTCAGAATCTTTGTGGGAACGAGTCAGCGAGTCGAGTTGCCATCACATGGACCCTCTGGAAGCAGTGGTTGCCCAAATCCAAGGGCTATCAAGCACCGCCAGCGACATCGCTCGTCTTTCCATCATATTGAAGCAAAACGATGACTCGCTCCGCACTGAGTCGACTCGGTTGCCCCCCCTTCTCTCCCAGCTTGACCCCTCAATCCACTCTCTCGGTTTTCTCTATATCCTGTATATTTGTCTACCCTTTTGGATTAATATTAAATTTTCAGCGTTAGTTAATTTGTTAGAACTCAACTATGTGTTATTGATGCTTAAAACCCTAGTTATTGGAACCCTAAGAATGTTACTTATTGCTTTGGTTGTTGGTTGTTTATGTTGGATTTGAATCATGTTATTGTGTGTCCTTTTTATTTGCTGTTGAAAAGTTTGTTTGTTTTCTAATTGGGTGCATGCATTTGTGATTACAGAGAAGCGTCCACGGCTAGTTACGTTTCGAAACAGCAAGCTGAGACAGTAGTTCCGATCATTAACAAATTTATTGCTGCTTGCAATGCCGAGCAGATTCGGTGGGCGCCTGATAAATGTACTCCCTTTTGCCCTTGTTTTGAAAATTTTGATTCAAATCTCCTTAAGTTATAATGCATAGATCATTTTTTTTTTCATGTGGAATGTCTTATATGGCATCATAAGCTAATGAATGTCCATGTGTTATAATTTAAGTCGGTGTAATACTGAGTTTTCGATATATTATAGGAGTACTACAAAATTTCTTGATAGGGACAGGCTGGAGATTTCAATTTGGTGGTGTTGTTATTTTGGGGTTTTCCTTTGCGTAATTTTTTTGTTTTGTTGTTGTTGGATTGTTGTAGTTATATCTGTATGTAAGAGGTTGAAGGACCAAGTGATGCTGCTGGATGCTCCCATTCGGGGTGTGGCTCCTTTGTTGACTGCTCTTCGGAAACTTCAAGTCTCTAAAGAACACTTGACTCCCCTACATGCAGAGTTTCTTCTGCTTTGCTTGTTGGCAAAGTGCTACAAAACTGGTCTATCCATATTGGACGATGACATTTTCGAAGTAGACCAACCGAGAGACCTTTTTCTCTACTGTTATTATGGGTGCGTTGCTTTCTTCCTTTCTTTCTTACTATTTGAAAAAGGGCTGGGGGTGGGACATATCTGGGAATTTGTCCATATTTCAGTGTTGCATTTTAGTTTATGGAATATATTGTGTTTGCTTCAACATGGGTAATATTTTCTTGGACTTGTTTTTATCTCAATTAGACATAGATAGTGTTCTGTTTTTTTACATCAGTGGTATGCTTTGTGGAACTTTCGCATGTCATTTCACTTTAGAGTGTGTTTGGCACTTGGTAGTTGGGAGGGGAAGAAATCAAAAGGAAGTGAAAGGGGATGGAAGGTAATAATGAAACCACTCTTAATTTAAAGTGCTATGTAAATGATCAGCAGGATATATATATATATATATATATATATAGTAGTTAATTGCGCCGCAAGCCGCTCCGTATGGGCGTTGCTGTGCCTCTCCGCAAGAAACCGCGTCGTGCCGCACCAGAACGCAATAGTGGCCATTGCGATCGCATTTGCGGCCATATTGCTGTCATAAGGAAAAATGTCAATTTTGTCCTAAATTTAAATGTGTAACAAAATTTTTTTAAGGGTTTTTTAGTCTATCCGCGTCTCTCTGTCACTTTTGCTATCTCTGCCTTTAAAAAATGTTTCCTTTTGTCATTATTTCTGTCATATATCTATTCCGCTATTTCCGCAGCCGCAACCCGCTATAACGCTATAGCGTTTTTCAGGGTTGGCCGCAACATGCCGCAATCCGCATTTGATAACTATATATATATAGTAATTTTGTTATATAGAAGGAATAGACAGTAATGTGGATTTACATGATACTTTATGAGCATGATCTGCATGATACAAATTTTCAATGCAACAAAGAATTTTGCAATGTCTTTAATGTATAAAAAGTTATTCAATGGTGGAAGAATGACCTTGATTTACAACAGTTGACTGATGTCTATATATCCCTAGAATGTCCGTGTGGGTGTGGGTGTGGGTGTGGGTGTGGGTGTGGGTGTGGGTGTGGGTGTGAAGATTAAATAATGGTCAATTGGGGCCGCATAAAATCGCATGGTCATTTAAATGGCCACATGATTTTATTTTAATCTTGATGGTTCATGGAAATCCAATTGTGACTGTTCACTCCTAATTTTTCATAGAAGATTAGTTTTTTAGCTAGATAATTTTGGAATTGACCCCCAAAAAGCATGAAGGATGAAAAACATTGATCCATTCCTCTTATTCCTGGTTTCCTTTGACCAAGCTCAGTAACATCCGTTCAATGTGAAAAGCAGATAGTTAAGTAACCCAATGATCAACATGTGCATTGACTTCCATTGCATCCCTATCTTCTAGAATTTGTACTTCCCTGCAAATGCATGAGTATTCAAATGCAATGGGATATGATAAGTGAAATTATTCTCTTATCTAATCTTGACCATATTATTCAATTGCAATGGGATATGATAAGTGAAATTATCTCTTATCTAATCTCGATCGTAATTAAATTGAAATACACATGGATCGGATTAATGAGTACTTTGAATACTCACGTCAACATTTAGTGATTTAGATTATGCTTCTAGTCATGAGTTCATAATCAGGAATTTGCATACTTGTCTGACTTTTTACTTTCTAACAGAGGCATGATATGCATTGGGATGAAGCGCTTTCAGAATGCATTGGACCTTCTGCATAATGTAAGTAATCTACCTACAGCTGCAACTTGCATTGGTCATGGTTTGTTCTTTGTTCTAATAGCAACCTTTGGTTCAGCAATATTTTTAATAGCTTATTGGTTATATTTTCCAGGTTGTATCTGCTCCCATGTCTACCATAAATGCTGTAGCTGTTGAAGCTTACAAAAAGTATGTATTGGTTTCTCTCATTCGTCATGGGCAGGTAAGCGTTAACATTCTTTCTTGTCTCTGTATGTGACATGGCTTAATGAAGGTATTAAATCAAAATTTTGCTCTTATATAATATTGAAAAGAATCAAATTCAAAATATCATCTTTATTGCCAGAAGACTAACACTTTGTCTATGGGATTTTTATTTTTCTCATTTTGACCAATTTAGCTCTTATTTTATATGAGGTCCCCTCTTTGTAGTTAATCAGCTGACCTGCCATATTTTTGGTGGCAGTTCTCTACCAGTCTTCCTAAGTATTCTTCTTCAGTTGCTCAAAGGAACCTAAAGAACTTTTGTCAGGTATGACTTAAATTCAGTTGAGGTTAGAAAAGATGGGAAGCCTTTGACCTTTTTGCGCAAAATATTTACATTGATGCTCTTACTTTTGTAAGATATCTTGAGCATGTTAAATTATGCTTTGCAAGGAGCCCATTGATTCCTTTAAGGAAAATGATGCTCTGTCGCTCTGTGAATTTTTTTCCTTTTAATTTATTGTCTCCAACTTTAATGTGTCTGTTGTTGCTAGCTTACTTTCTTGGTTGCATGGGTTCTCTGACTTTTGTATTAGGCAATAACAGCTCCCCCCTCCCTTCCCTCTCTCTCTCTCTCTCTCTCTCTCTCTCTCTCTCTTAAAGGCAATGGCAGCTGATTTAGTTGAGACTTAAGTTTTCAATGGAGTATGGACAAGATAACTTCTTTTGTTTTAATTATATTTTTGCTTGTGATCTGAACATATGTTGTGAGTGAGCTGCAAAGATTTTGAAATCTGTCATTTCCAATGAGTAGCCCCTAACCCTACCACAATATGCCTGCTTTAGTATTTATTTCCCTCTTCTAGGTTGCTGTCTACAGGGACCCCCAATCTTAGCTACAATTTGTGGTTTCCCTCAATTGATTTGTTTTTAAATTTGCTTATTTGGAATTATTTTCTTGAACTATGAAGTATGAACTTGAAATCATAACTTGCTATTAGTGATTTTGGTTGATTACTTCGAAGAACATTGCTGAATTTCATTTGACATGCTTTCCTAGCATATATTTTGGAGTTTTATAACTTGAGCCATGTTAAGTTGTTAACCTCTTTTTCATTTTTTCCCCCATTTGATCAGCCTTACATTGAATTGGCAAATAGTTATAGCACTGGAAAAATTGCAGAATTAGAGGCATACGTCAAGACAAATGCAGAAAAGTTTGATTCTGTGGGTTCTTTCACATACTTATCCTTTATTTGAAGCATCGGGCATTTTCACTTGAATCCTAACTCTGCAATGTGTCTAACTTCCAGTTTGTCATGTTCTTTGGTTACTCATTAAGCTTTTCCAGAAATTGTCTGTTTATGTGACTGACAGATAATTTATGTGCGAATTCCTTTGTTTCAGGACAACAACCTTGGACTGGTTAAGCAGGTTGTATCATCCATGTATAAGCGGAATATACAGAGATTGACCCAGACATACTTGACCCTTTCTCTCCAAGATATAGCTGACAGGGTGCAGTTAAATAGCCCCAAGGAAGCTGAAATGCATGTGCTACAAATGGTGGTCTTCAGAATGCTATATTTTTAGTCATTTTCATGTAGCGTTAATATTTTACCACTCATAACACACTCCTCAACTACAGATTGAGGATGGTGAGATACATGCAACGATCAACCAGAAGGATGGAATGGTGAGATTCTTGGAGGATCCTGAACAATATAAAACCTGTGAGATGATTGAGCATATTGATTCGTCAATCCAGAGGTATGCTTCTGGTATATTTTATGTTCAGCAAATTAAACACAATGACTTTCCTGTACTGTCTGATAAGACAATCAGTAAGTTTCACCTGAAAGCCTCAAGTGAAAATATGCTGCCAAAGCAGTTATTTAATTAGTAATTTTAATGGTTAATTCGGTAGTGATCTCTCCTCTTGTTTATCATTGGGTTTATCTACCACTTACCCCAATTAGCTTGGGTTAAAGGTGCTGTTGATGTTGAATTTGGTAGTGATCTGTGTAAATATTATGTCTTTCCTCTTGTACTAAAGCATTTTTTTTTTTCTTAATTACTGTCCAGAATAATGGGACTATCAAGGAAACTAACTGCAATGGATGAACAAATTTCATGTGATCAGTTGTACTTGTCTAAGGTGAGCATGTTTAATTGCTTTATCCTGTTATGTAAACTTGTATATAAAATATTGATAACTAACACAGAGTATGTGTACTCAGGCCGGTAGAGAGAGACAGAGATATGACTTTGACGACTTTGATGTTCCAACAAAATTCAACATTTAAGGCTAGGCCACCTGTTCATAAAAGATTATATGGTGCTGATGAATATCTGATCCATTAAGCCTTTTCCTTTTCCCTATTTTCCCCCCGAATGGAAGAGAGCATCTGAGATTACAAACCTCTTTCGGATGTTGAATTTTCTTTGCTTATAAAATATTTTCAGACCTTGTTATGTCATGAATTAGCTCGGAGGCTGTTGAATTTGTCTTTACTTATCAACTATTTACAAACTTTAATGCATCTTTTGCACATTTGTACATGCTCAGTTGGCCAAGCATAATGCAGTAATATGTTGAGATGAATGGAATTTTACTGATATTAATTGAACTCGGATGACCATCTCGGAATGGGCTCAAATTTTATTGGGTCCTTGGAATTGGCCTTCTGATCAAGGCTCATCGTTTAGCCATGAGCCCTGACAGCTTTTGGGCTTTCGGGATATTTTTATTGAGTTTTTAATTTTATTTATTTTATCTTTTTATTTTTGTAGGAACAGTTTCATAATTCTGATTATTTAAGGGTGTTATGAACCTTAGTTTAGTTGATTGTTTTGATTGAATAAAGATTGTATTAAGAGCTGCAGTTATTCTGAATCTTTATTCTACTATCTAGTCAATTTTCGCATATGTCTCGGCATTAAGTATTCTGTTAGTTAGGCCATCAACCTTTTAGCTTTTAGGCAATTGATGGTGACTGGTTCTTTGAGTGAATGGGATGCTGGGGAAATTCAAGGATAGCTGATTAATGGTCCAAATCAAAGGCCCAAAATTTAAAAATGGGCAGAAAGGAGAAAGGCTTGAAGAACATGCTGACTTGGGTAGAGAAATTCATCTTTGTGGAGCCATAGGCTATGGGGTATTTTTTTGGGTTTAGGAGGTTCTACCTTTCTATAATCCTTTTCTTCTTTAGCTAGTACCTAGTAATGATATGTGACTTTCTTCCTGTGTCATTTGGTCCCTACCAAATTGGTCTAACTTGCTAGATCTATTGAGAGGAGGAAATGTAAACTATATTAACGTCCAAAATGGAGGGTTGTTAAAAACCAGGGTGGTGACTGGTGAGGTTGATAAAAGGTTGAGGATGTTGGAAGCAATGGTGAAAGAATGCAATGTTGAACAAACAAAATCCCAAATCAAAATATCTCTCTTAACAAAAATCAGTGGCACACTTCTCTCGTGCTTTTTTCTCTGAAACACAGATAACAAAACAAAGCATCTTAATCAAATGATGGTAGTTCAGTTGGCGCGAAAATTGAGTATGTAGAAGTGAGAGTATGTATTTGATCATTTTCAGTACCGTCTTTGGAAGGAGTTTAAAGTCTTAATTTCGGGATCTGTCCCGAATCAGACTAGTCGCGAAGTGATAAACAAACTGGAATATCTCCAAAAAAATTAAAATTAAAATAAAACAAAGCATGTTCATTCTAAAAGATTCTCACTTTCCCATTCCTTAACTATATGGAAGTTTGTGTCTCTTAGTTTCATATAAGTGCTTCTTCTCCCCTCCAATTCACTATTCTTCTTCGCCTCATCCTCTTGTTCCGCATTCTTTGTCCTCCCCCTTTGCAAGAACCATTTCCGTTGCTGCCATGTATTTTGTCATAGGAGTTCATGCATCCAACCCGGACACCTTGCTCGCCGGCAACAATGTCATCATTATTGCTGCAGGTAAGAAGAACGAGGAGGAGTTAGGTGACTTGAAATCTTGGATGCACAAGCATAGCCCTCCCATCCAATGTAGTCAAAATTGAGTTTCTACGTAGAAACGGATGTAATTCGTAGAAACGAAGTTTTTACTACTTAAGGTCAAGATACAAATATATATATATATATATATATATATATATATATATATATATATATATTTTCCCACATAAGTCATTACTCAAAATTTAATAAATAACTTCATATTTAAAAGATATAAGTTACATAACTATATAAGATATAAGCCCAAAAACATTAAAAGAGAAAATTGAATTTAAGAAAAATGGAAAATAGGTTTTTTTAAAAATAAAAAATAAAAAAATTGAGTTTAAGTAAAAACGGTAAAAAACATAAAAACTTGCGTTCTACCGTTTTTACGTTTTTACACGACGTTTTTATCTGTTTCTACTTACGTTTTAAGTTTTAACATGTTTTTACTTTGCGTTTTTACGTTTTTAGATTAGTTTTTGACAACAATGCTCCCACCATTACGAAAATATTCATTTTAATAAATCATTTTCTAGGTATTCTCGTTGTATGATAATCAAAGTAATTATCCCGAGGCCATGATAAATTGATACCTAATATGCTCATGGACAACGAGGTGTTGCTTTTATTGAACTCTCATGGTAAGAAACCTTTACCAATTACTCTCAGGTAGTGTTTGGTTCAAGAAAAAAAAAATTTACTAGAAAAATGTAATTACTAGGGATCTGAGGGGAAAGTGAGTTATATAGGAAAGTTTAAAAATGTTGTTTGGTTGGGCAAAATTTTACCAGGAAAATTGAGTTAAATTACTGAATGTGTATTTGGTTGAAGATAAAATATGGATGGAAAAATTTAATCAAAATACAAAAGAACCCCCAATTGAAATAACCCTGTATTTTTTAAAAACTTATTCAATATTTATTGAAATTACATTCTAATAATTCACCCAAGGACAATATCACAACGTCTTTGTCTCCGTTTTTGTTTGGCAACCCTGTCTGTCGCCGACGTTAATGACTGCCATTGCTTTTCTTTTTCTTTCCACGTTTGCTTTTCTTTTCATTCTTCTCGGGTCTATTCTTCACTACCTGCTGCTTTGGAGGGCACGGATTTTTCATTTGATGCTTCACACTCTCTGATTTTTCCTGCACGAATATGTCAAGCTAGTTGGATTTGGTATATGGTTGAGATTTTCTTCCTCAAATGTGGATGAGATGAGGGGTAACTTTGTCAAATTTTTCGTCCACTTTTCAAGTTGTCCGGTATTATTGAATAATACCATGGTCCAAGAGGGTTTCTTCAACAGTGAAAATTGCCCTGATTTACACTAAAACATCGATAGCTGGGAAAACATGTTTGATGGCTAAATTTTGGATTTTCCCTCAACCAAACGTGGAGAACTCAGTTACCCACATGCACTTTGCTGGGATACTCAGTAGAAGTCCCGAACCAAACACAACCTCAAGGTTATTCAATCCAAATTCTGAATTGTTTGGCTGGCTATGTATCGAATCACAGAATTTGTTGGGCTGGTTTTTGCATAAATTGTATCGAATCATAAAATTAAGAAATGCAATAAAAATAACTTATCATATAAATGGTGTACTAAATATATAAGCTAAAAATTTATTGAAATTTAAAATTTATTAGGTAATAGTTATTATAGAAATTTATTAAAATATAAAATATATGAGATAGCAGTTTTTATTGGGATTTATTGAAATTTAACATTTATGAATTATTGCCAACATTTAATGAAATTCAAAGTTTATCAGGTAATTCGAGTTATTGCTTAGATTTATTAAAATTTAAAATTTTTGAGGCGGTAGTTTTTATTAAGATTTATTAAAATTTGAAATTTATTAGTGAGATGAGGCCCTTTCTTATTTTTGAGGAATATAACTTCAGCTAAGTATTAATTGTTAAGCCTTTAGATTTTAATTTGTAAGTGATAAGTCATGGGAGACCTTTCACATTTTTTTAAGATAAAATATTGGAAAATGGGAACAAATAAATAATGACTAATTTCGCCAAAAAGAAAAGGGAAAAGTGTGTATAATTTTAAAGGATGTAAAGTTGTATCATTTTAAGAGAGAGAAAGAGATAGATTAAGGAGGAGAAAGAGTTGACAAAAAAAAATAAAGGTGTGGGTCCCATGTCTTTGTGAGAGTGAAAAAATGTAAATTGTGTACTTTTAAATGGTAGACACTTTTCCCGAAAGAAAAACAACACGGTATACAAGAACAAGCAATGAAAGTGGGGATAACGATTCACATGACTCGATTTTGGAAATTATATATTGAAATGCCACATTTCACATATGGGAGCATTTATAAACCTATAGCACGACGATACATTGTCGTCACCGTCAGCAAGAAGCACGAGGAGGAGAAAGGTGACTTCAAATCTCGAACTTATGGTTTCTCTTCATAAGGAGAATATTCAATATGATAAATCGTTTCTTTTATGGCTTTAATATTTTTAAAAGTGTGAATATGTTATATATATTCACTCTCAAAATGATGTCATTTTGATTTTTAAGATTAAAAAATTACAATGAAAAAAGATTATTATAATTTTGAAATAAATTATAATTACAAAAGAGTTATATTTATCTTATGTTACTTAAGATAAATAAGTTTCCTACATACAAAGTGGAGGTGGATCTCACATTTATTTTATTTCTCTTCTCTTACATATACGTCTCACTTATAATTATATTTATATAACATGATATAATTATTTTTCTACAACATAAGATAAATATAATCCTTATAAAAATATATTGATTTCCGACTACTCAATACGACGTTGTTTTGAATTCAATCTAAAATTTACTGTAGAAGAAATGAATCATTCTTTTATTATATGTATTCACCATCGTATGATAATCAGAAATATGGTAATTATTCTGATTATCAAAAAGTGGGGTATATTTACAATAAGAGGAACAATTGACATAAATCTTGTCTAAATTGAGAGTTCAAATTAAAGGATTATAGTGGGGAGTAAATCTTTTCACATGAAAAGTTGACTCCAACTATACATTATTAGGTAATTATCAGGACACATAGAACAATCACAAATGAACAAATTATGATAAATATTTGGAGAGTTTACCATCTTCGTCTCTCTCTCTCTCTCTCTCTCTCTTTTTTCTTTCTTTTTTTGGAGATTGCCATCTTCGTCTTTAAATATGAAATCTTCATAAAATTGCAAAATGTCATGGGCACTTCACACTGCTCATTTGTAGTAAGAAAGTAAGTTCCTCATAAGCAGCCTTTTATGCTTTCCTAGATTTTCGAAGCTTTTTCCTAATTTCCTTAATCTAAATTTTAACCAATAACCTTAGTCTTACATAGGCGCAACTTGTGCAAAGTCGCGCCCCACAAAGACGTGAATCGTCCGGTGAATATGTGGCAAAAAAAATCAACATGGTTTGACTGTAAAACTTCTGAAAGCCATAACTTTCGACTCAGGTGTCCGAATCATATGATTTTTTTTTGATTTCCCATAATTTTTCGTCATCTACATAATGACCTCTCATTGAAGGAGTTTTGGTAAAAAAAAAAAATCGGACATCCGAGTAACAGTCCATGTAATGGAGCAAGGGAGCTGGGCAGTGAAAAGGAAATAACTTTGGTTCGATCCCCATATGTCACCTCTGGTAAGAGCTTAAATATCTTTATCCTTGACACGTCTCGCAATTTGGATTAATCTCATAGCCGATTCAAAGAGTCAAAACTTGAGAGAATACCGGAGGAGCTAACTCGCCTGAAAAAATAATTAGGATTGAGTTAAAACTCAAAATAAAAAAAGAATTTATTTTGCTACCAACATGGTCAAAATCAAATTGCTCAATCTGGAAGAATTTTCTTTTACTATCTCCTGAACCCCGCAGATAAGTGAAGAATTTAATTATGCTTTCCAAAATCAGAACAAGAAGTTTGTGATTTGCTAATTTTAACATTTTTAGGTTTTGATGTACCACTTATGATAATAATTGGCAAAAATCCCTTAATTCCAAGTGGAATTGATTAATGATACTTGAAACGATTCAAATTTTAAAGCTTTTGTTATTTGTTGATTTATGGTCAATGAAACAATATTGGTTGGAGATTGGTTTAATTTTATACTCTAGAAAAATGGACAATATTTTTTCCCTTTTTTCCCCCTTAACATAGTATAATAATGTATTATTATAATTAAATATACATTATTAAATATATATTTTCTCAATATGAATAGAAATAGATTGTGTCATCAATTACATTTTTAATTTTTTTGACCATATTCCCTTCAATTATATATCATTGCATAGATCTTAAAAATTTATGTAGAATAAAAAAAATACCAAATTCGAACACCCAAGTCAAAAGTTATAGTTTTCTGAAGTTTTACGGTCAAACTGTTGATTTTTTATACCACGTGTCATCATCAGATGAGTCGCGCTAGTGTGGAGCGCGACTTTGCACATGTTGCGCCTATGTGGGGCAAGACTTGTTGCGTATGGGCGCAAGCGCGACGGCGTGCAATAAATTCGTAAATTAGTTCAAAATAATTATGTTTTCGTAATTTTTTATTAAAATAATAATATATTAATTTTTTTCCCTAAGGGTTCATGCTTTTTCATTGAATTATGCAACAACACCTTAATATTTAATGTGATCGAACTTATGATTACTCACTCACAAGTTAACATTAGAGTGTTCGCGGTCTTGATTTGATTAATTTTAGAAGTAAAAATTATCTGATCCAATCCCTTCGGTTTGATCATGTAATCATTCATTCGGTTTAGATTTTTTTTCAAATCCGATTAGATCCAATCTAATTTTTTTCTGTTTGGATTGGATCGGTTTTTTGATTTTTTTAAAAATCCTAAAATTTAATTCATCAGTAAACGATAATATAATATATTTTTTTATATTGTGCAAATAACATGTTTTGTATATATTAGCTTTATAATTTATTTATTTTTTAAATACAAAATCATCAGTAAACGATAATATAATTTTTTTTTGAACAACGAGATATCAAGGTCTACACAAATAAAATTTTGTTGATGAGATATGATTAGATTTTTTCTTGGGTTTAGTTGATGGGTTAATGGGTCTTGACTATAGAAATTTTTTGCTATTATTGGGGAAAGACCCAAGTAGGTATAGAGAAATTAATATATTGGATCGATTTTCATCAATCAATCCGAAAACCAATCCAATCCAATTAAATTTTTTAATTTTCAATTTTTTGATTTTCGGTTCGGTCACCACGATTTGGATCGGTTGATGAACACCCCTAGTTAACATCTTCAGTGTTATCAATAATACAATAAAGTTAAATTGTCCTCTCCCCTTTCATAAAAAATATCATAATTTTTAGAGTAAATACTATTTTCGGTTCTCACCAAATTTTACAATATCCGCTTTAGTCCCTAGCAAATAAAAAAGCTATTCGTGGTCCCTAAGAAATTCAAAGTGAATTCATTTTAGTACTTTTGAGGGACTAGTATGAGTCTTTTTTGAATTTGTAAAGGACCACGATTTCAACTAAATGGGTCTCTTTTGAATTTTTTAAGGATCATGAATAACCTTTTTTTTTTTTGTTAAGAACTAAAACAAGTATCGTGAAATTTGTTGAAGACAAAAAAAAAAATATTTACTCAAATTTCTAAATCACGGAAGAATCTTTCATTTGATGACTGGATACAAAACAAACCACCAGTTTCTCAGCACTTGCCAAAGCGGTGGGCCACTTGACTTGCAAACAGGAAATAACAACGATGAATTATTATTTTTCTCATGGGGTAACACCAATCAAATCACGTCATTATCGGTAAGGACAATAATGTGAGGAAAAAATAAAACTTGCTTAAATCCCACTAAAATTGCAGTTCTTAATTTTTTTTTGTAGACTGAATTTAGCTTAGTGCTTACGGTATCAGCAAGACTCCAAACCTGCAATGACCATGAGCAAGAGAGCATTTTTAATGCTCACGTCCCACATTCTATTTCTATTCAAAAGACTTCTATTCAAAATAAAACCTGTAAATGAGTGTTGGAGTGCATTTTTTTTTTCTCTCCTGAAACATTAATATCTTGTTTCTAGTGGATAGATGTATTAAGAATTGGGTAGGGGAGCTGATAGGGGATAAGAAAATCACACTCTCTTCGAGGGAGAGTACCTCCACAACTAAAACTAACTACAGAAATTCTTCACTGCTTTATTACAATCAGTTCTTCCTTTAAATAGAGTAAGAGGAAGTATTTGGAGGAATACAAATAACATAAGGTAAATGACGAACGGCATACAAATGCAAAATGCACGCCTAAACAAATAGCAGTATTTCCCGTAAATTCCGGAACCCTTCTAACAACCTCACCCTACCCCATGGTAACTTCACCATATCACATGGTGAAGTCTTTCATCCATTTTGGCCTCGTACGATTCCTCTTAGCCCACCTTCCATTTTGCTTAATCGCTTGCCCTTCAATGTGGGCTGTGTTCCCTTCCTCTTCACGATCCACTTGTTCTTCTTCAGTGATTGCATCTGCATTGGGCTGGCCCGTATCATCCCCTTGGTCTTCCACAAACACCTTGCCCTCAAGGTGTAGCTTTGGATAATCGACAAGTAACTCAGGCAGGTACTCCCACGTGGCATCTTCTGGCAAGAGCCCACTCCACTGAATCAATACTTGTTCCTGTCCAGTTTGTGCGCTAACTTTCTCAGCTAAAACCAATGCAGGCTGTACCAAAGGTTGATTATCCGACACTAAAGGAGGCAAACTTAATTCCGAATGCACACTGGAACCATAAAATGGCTTAAGTAATGATGCATGAAAAACATCATGGATTTTAGACCCTTCTGGCAATTGTAAGCGAAAGGCCACCTCCCCGATGCATTGAGTGATCTGATAAGGACCATAGAACCTTTTTGCTAGCTTATGTACCCGTTTTCCAGCCACCGATTGCTGGCGGTATGGCCTGAGTTTTACCATGACCCAATCTCCTTCGTGAAAGGAATGATCCTTCCGTCCCCTATCTGCTACTTCCTTCATCCGCTGTTGTGCTTTAGTCAATTTTAATTTTAGCTTAGCTAAAATTTCATCCCTGTTGGTCAATTCATAGTCCACTGCTTCCACTGAACTGGAGTTGCTCACATATTGAGGTAATGACGGTGGTTTCTTGCCATAAACGACCTCGAAAGGAGAAATGCCTGAAGAAGAGTGGATAGCAGTATTGTAACACCATTCTGCCCATACAATAAACTCACTCCAAAGCCGCGGTTTGTCCATTACGAACGCTCGGAGGTATTGTTGCAAGGTTCTATTTACTACTTCCGTTTGCCCGTCACTTTGGGGGTGATAAGCAGTGGAGAAACGCAACTTGGTGCCACTCAACCGAAACAACTCCTGCCAGAAATGACTTAAAAACACCGGATCGCGATCAGAAATGATGCTTTTTGGCATCCCATGCAGTCGGCAGTACATATGGGCAAATAAATCCGCCACTTTAGCAGCTGTGTAGTGAGTTGGAAGTGACCCAAAATGTGCTGCCTTTGAAAGCCTATCGACAACAACCAAGATCACAGTGTAGCCACCCGAAAGTGGTAAACCCACCACAAAATCCATTGAAATGTCTTCCCATATATGAGTTGGTATGGAAATCGGTTGCAGTAAACCCAAGGGGGGTGTGTTGGGAGTTTTGATTTGTTGACACACCATACAGCTTTTTACAAACTCTGTCACTTCTTTCTTCATGTCTTCCCAGAGGAAATTCTCGCTCAACCGCCCCATGGTCTTGGCTATGCCGAAATGACCACCTACTGGGGACGCGTGAAACTCCTCCATTAGTAATTTCTTGAATGGAGACAGCGCTCCTAAGAACAGACGACCTTTGCGCATCACTACCCCCTGAACCAACGAGAAATCAGGGTGATGCTCAGGTGTGGTTTGCAGCTCCAAGACCAATTGCTGCATATCAGGTTCTTGTGCATATGACTCCTTGATTTTGGCTATGATATCGCAGTGAGGCGCCGTGATAGCAGCCATCTGTGCAGGCCCTTCATGGCATCTAGATAGAGCATCAGTTACCCAGTTTTCAGTACCTGGTTTATACACAATGGAATAATCGTAGCCCAACAGTTTGGCCAGATAATAGTGTTGCTCAGGAGTCTGAATGACTTGTGTCATCAACTCACGCAAACTCTTCTGATCCGTATGTATGATGAAGCGACGACCCAAGAGATAAGGCCTCCATTTTTTAACTGCAGCTGTAATAGCGTGTAGCTCGCGAACATAAGTGCTGGCTGTGAGCAACTTAGTGCAAAACTTTTTGCTAAAAAAACTGACAGGATGACCATTCTGCAGAAGGACCGCTCCCATGCCCAGCCCTGACGCATCCGTCTCGATAACAAAATCGCTATCAAAATTTTGCAAGGCCAATACAGGGGACTCAGTCATGGCTTGCTTCAGTGCTTCAAACGCCAATTGAGCCTTGGGATCCCATGCAAATGCATCCTTCTTCAACATGTCGGTTAATGGGGCTGCTATGGAGGCGTAGTTTTTCACGAACTTCCGGTAGAATCCTGTTAAGCCTAAGAATCCTCGTAATTGTTTCAAGTTTCTGGGTAGAGGCCATGACACCATCGCCTTTATCTTTTCTGGATCTGGTCCCACACCCCTGCGAGAGATTATGTGACCCAGGTACTCTAGTGATTCCTACGCAAAGAAACACTTGGACTTCTTTAGAAAAAATTGGTTTCGCCTCAGTTCAGTAAGAACTTGTTCCAGGTGAGAAACATGATCGTTCAAGGTGCGACTATAAACTAAAATATCATCAAAAAATACAATAGCAAATTTACGTAGGTAGGGTTTCAACAGGGAGTTCATGGTGGATTGGAAGGTCGCCGGCGCGTTACACAGGCCAAAGGGCATTACCAGGAACTCGTAGTGCCCTTCGTGTGTGCGGAAAGCCGTTTTTGCTGTATCACCCATGGCCATGCGAATCTGGTGATAGCCTGCTCGCAAATCCAATTTAGAAAACCACTGCACCCCATGGAGTTCATCTAGAAGCTCGTCGATGGCTGGGATTGGAAATCGATCCTTGTGAGTGATGGCGTTCAAAGCTCTATAATCGACGCAAAATCGCCATGTCCCGTCTTTCTTTCTCACCAACAGAGCTGGGGAAGAGAATGGGCTGATGCTCCCTTGAATTATTTCGGAGTCCAACATCTCAGCCACCAACCGCTCGATCTCCCGTTTCTGGAAGTGCGGATATCTGTAAGGACGTACGTTAACGGGATCAGCGCCAGCTTCTAAGGTGATGCGGTGATCTGCGGTGCGTGGAGGGGGAAGCTCCGTCGGTGTGTCAAAAATGGTGTCGAACTTCAGCAGGAGCTGCTCTATCTCACACGGCCACCCTAACGCTGTAGTCGTCTTCTCAATGGGCACAGCTTGGAGATGAAACATTTCTGCTATGGCTTGGGTTGAAGCCAATCTTTTAAGTTGGGCCGCTGATACTGTTTGAAGTTTAGGAGACTGGGCCCCCATTAGTTGCACTACCTGCCCATCCTGAACAAATTTCATGGTCAAAGCATCATAGTCCGTCAGTATTGGGCCTAAAGTTTTGAGCCACTGCACTCCCAGCACAAGGTCTGCTCCAGTAATAGGTAATACAAAAAAATCCACAGAAAACTTATTCTTATCTAATAGTAAGGAAACTTGTCTGCATACTGATGAGCACGTCATCTCCTCACCATTTCCAGTCACAACTGAGAAAGTTTGGGCTGCTTGTGCGCCTAGGCCCAAAAACTTGGCAATCCTTTCCTGCATGAAATTATGGGTGCTGCCGCTGTCGATTAAAATGGCTAACTCAGTTTTTTCAATCCGACCTTGAACACGCAAAGTCTGAGGGATACTGTGACCCATTAATGCATTGAAACTGATCTGAACCGCATTGGGCTCAAAACTTGTCTCCAACGGCCCAGCTTCCCTAGGGCCTTCTGTTGAGTCATCTCCTGGGTCAAACAATTCGCTCACGTCATGCTCAGGCGGTACAATTAACATCATAAATTGTCTCTTACACTTGTGGCCAAAATGGTACTTCTCATCACAGTAAAAACAAAGTCCCTTTTCTTTCCGTGCCTGTGCCTCTTCGGGGGAAATTCTTTTGATCTGGGGTTTGGTATTCGTTGGTACTGTTGCCTTTGTTGCAGGAGTGACTGTGCTCTTTGGAGGCACCGTGTTGTAACCAGAAGAGGAGGTTGCAACACCTTTCCCTTTCTGTATAGAGGACACGTCGTTCAGCTTATCTTCTTGGAGACGTGCAAGGCCAATAGCCTGAACGAGAGATGCCGGTTGCAGCGCCATCACCTCTCGGCGAATATCCAGTTTTAACCCCGAAATAAAACAGCTCAAGAACGCGTGAGCTGGGAGGCCAACGATCCGATTCGCCAATGCTTCGAATTGGGTCTGGTATTCACGGACCGTCGTTATCTGCGTCAATTTGAAGATTGTCCCTTTTGGATCCTCGTACTGGGACGGAGCAAAACGCAATTCAACTGAATGCAGAAAGTGTACCCAGGAAGGAAGCTGACCATTCGCATGCATCCATTGAAACCACCCCAACGCTTCTCCTTCCATGTAAAAAGAAGCGATGCGCAGCCGTTGGTCATCAGAAGTTTGATGGTAGTCAAAGAACTGCGAGATTTTGAAGATCCACCCTAAAGGGTCAGATCCATTGAACCGCGGAACATCTAACTTCATTCTTGTGTTCGGACCGAGGAAAGGCGGAGGACTTGGAATACTTCCTTCGCTGCTTGGTGCCTTGTGTTCCATGGCTGCAACTTTTCGCATTAAATTCTGCATATGCAGTTGCATCTGTTTCTGGGCTTCCAGCATCATACCCATGGCATTTTCGAACTTTTCTTGTGAGATGGATGGAGAGCCGGTCATGGTGGCTCTCAATGAAAGCACCACTTGATAGGGGATAAGAAAATCACACTCTCTTCGAGGGAGAGTACCTCCACAACTAAAACTAACTACAGAAATTCTTCACTGCTTTATTACAATCAGTTCTTCCTTTAAATAGAGTAAGAGGAAGTATTTGGAGGAATACAAATAACAGAAGGTAAATGACGAACGGCATACAAATGCAACATGCACGCCTAAACAAATAGCAGTATTTCCCGTAAATTCCGGAACCCTTCTAACAACCTCACCCTACCCCATGGTAACTTCACCATATCACATGGTGAAGTCTTTCATCCATTTTGGCCTCGTACGATTCATCTTAGCCCACCTTCCATTTTGCTTAATCGCTTGCCCTTCAATGTGGGCTGTGTTCCCTTCCTCTTCACGATCCACTTGTTCTTCTTCAGTGATTGCATCTGCATTGGGCTGGCCCGTATCAGGAGCACTTAAAATATTTTCCTTCTGCAACAACATTTAAGTGTTTTTGATTTTTTCACTTACCACTGTTTCCAAAATCAAATGCAGGAATGTGGTTCACCCCACGGAGAAAATGTATTCCCATTTATACAACTAGAGGAATGTGGGACGGGAATTACCATAGATATTCACTTAAAACGAATATTTTCATTGTACTACAAAAAACACGAATATTTTAATCATTCATGTAATAATTATAGATAATTTATCTACATTCACCTTCAAAACGACGTCATTTTGAATTGAAAAATTTAAAAATTATAATAAGAATGATTATTATAACCTTAATATAAATTATAAGGAAAAAGTGTTTGTCATTTTAAATGACATAAAGTTATGCAACTTTAAAAGAGAGGTAGACACAAGATAAATTTTTTTGTTTAAAATTTAAATTAAAAAAAAAACCACTCACTTTCTCTCTAATGATTTCCATTTCTTTTGTCTATCTCTTTCTTAAAATAATACAACTTATGTCATTTAAAATGACAAACATCAAACTCAAACTATAATTATAAAAATACTTTGATTTTCATGACGTCGTTTTGAGCTCAATATAAATAACTTATCTACATTGACATTAGAAAAGACGAACCCTCGTATATAATTATAGTTCTTAGGAAACACAAAAAATTTCTTTTTTAAACAACATTATTTGTTAAAGTAAAATAATTCTATATGAATTATATTCCACTTTACAAGATTTGTTAAATATATTCTTTCTAAATTTGTATTAAAAAGCCAGCTTAGTTTTGTGAGGGAGAAACCATAAGATTAGGGTTAAAAACAATTGCCGTTGCACAGAGCTCGATTATAACCTATGTAGCACCGGTACTGATACGGGACACGTGACACGATACGACACGACACTCCGACATGTTAATTCTAAAAAATGTTAGATTTCGA
Organism: Gastrolobium bilobum; assembly: GCF_033153095.1. Lineage (NCBI taxonomy): Eukaryota > Viridiplantae > Streptophyta > Magnoliopsida > Fabales > Fabaceae > Gastrolobium > Gastrolobium bilobum. Next base: position 41,728 of record NW_026895358.1, on the reverse strand, counting down.
CAAGTTAGAACACGTTTTGATATTAAATAATAATTTTAATTTATGTAGTGTATATTATATTTAATATTCAATAATTTAACAAAAAAATGAAACTAAACTTATAATATGCATCAATTTTGCAAAGAAACATAAGATATCCCAAATATTTATATTAAACTCAATAAAATGGTAATTGTAATCCAACGAATCTAATAGTTGGAACTAAAAACTCAACACAATGAAACCTTTGAACCTTTTTTTGAATTTCTATAACGCGTGTTGAAGTGTCGGGGAGTGTCAGGAAGTGTCGGACACGACACGTCAGGATTTTTGAAGTGTCGGTGCTTCATAGATTATAACTACTAACTCGCACTCACACTTATCTAATGACGAACCTCGATCATGACCAATGGCACGAGCTAGAAAATTTTGTAAAAGGGAATGAAAGAATCTAAATTCACACTAATATACGCAGGGTAATATGATAAGTAAAGGTGATTGCGGTCTGGATTGGATCGATTTTGGAAACAAAAATTATCTGATTCAATCCCTTCGGTTTGATCATGTAATCATCCATTCGGTTTGGATTTTTTTTCAAATTCGATCTAATCATATCCAATTTTTGTCGGTTTGGATTGGATCTGTTTTCGATTTTTTGAAAATTCTAAAATTTGTCTCATGAATGTTGTGCAAATAACATCTTTTGTATATAATGATTTTGTAAATTTTCTTTTTAAATAAAAAGCATCGTTAAACGATAATAGTTTTTTTTTTTTTAAATGAGATATGAAGCTCTACACAAATGAAATTTTATTAATCAGATGTGACTAAATTTTTTCTTGAGTTTAGTTGATGAGTTGGGTTTAGAAACTTTTGGGCTATTTTGGGAAAGACTTAAGTAGGTAGAGGGAAATTAATATATTGGATCGATTTTCATCAATCAATCCGAAAATCGATCCAATCCAATTAAAATTTGTGACTTTTTTCGGTTTTCTATTTTTTGATTTTCGATTTATTTAATTTTTGATTTTTTCGGTTCGATTACCTTGGTTTGAATCAGTTTGGATCGATTGATGAACATCCCTAATAATAAGGGATCAATATGTAAATAAAATTGAAGAACTCTCCAAATTTTTTTAGTAAGTGGGAATAATACGAACAAAGCTAAAAGATTGGACATGAGAGGAGGCAAATTTATGTTACATTATCTAATCTAAGGGCCTTTTTGGTTTTTGAAAAAAAGTACTTTTTATACTTTACTTATTTTAAAATATTTTTTATAAAAATTAAAACTAATTAGATTTTTAAAATAATATTTGTATATTAAAAAAATATTTAACTTTTGATTTCTTTTTTTTTAGAAGTTAAAATTTTTATCTTTTAAAAAGTAAATTTTTAATTTTTATGTGATTTCTTCTTTTTAAAAAAATAAACATTCAAATGGATTTTACAGTAAAAATATTTTTTTTTCTGAAAAAATAAATTATTTTTGGCTAAAAACTAAATTCATCGGCCTAGTAAGGGACTCAAGCACCAATCATAAGATTCATAACTATGTAAACTTCACCGTGAGCAACAAAGTTTCTCAGTCTTCTACTATTTCCGTACATCAGTACCTGACATGATCTAGGACAACACATGCATTTACACAATGTCTTGGTCTTGGTCGTTGTGAGGAAGTTTCCCAGTTGCCTAAGCAATGGGTCGGTTGACTGACAAGTCAAGAGAAAAAGCAGCAAAGAACCAACAAGGAAATTGGTGGCACAATGACCATAATGTCATAGACAAAAATTTGTTGGATTGTTACGTTAGGAAATTTTTTTTTCAAAATATCACTTCACATTTTCGCTACGTCACTCAGCGAAAATAAACTGGACATGTGACAATATTTGCATGATCAACCATTCTAGCTGAGCAGACCAGCAAGAATGACAGGATGCTAACGCGTAGCAAAATTATAGATATTCTCTGCAAAAGTTATTCAGGTGACTAATCTCGCTGGGCTGCCCAGCGAGAATGCCTGTACTTTTGCCACGTATCAGCATTCTGTCATTCTCGTTGAGCTGCTCAGCTAGAATGGTTGATCATGCAGACGTCACCACGTGTCCAATTTATTCTCACTTGTCAGATCAGTGGAATTGTGACGTGACATTTTAAAAAATTTCTATTGGAGTGTGGCATATCAGTAAAATTTTATTAAATGGGTGTCAGTTTGGTCAATGTCCCATTGGTGGGAGCAATAAATGGGTTTAATGTTTTTTATAGGGAGAGGTTATATTGAGAAATTTTTTTATTTCAAATTACACTAATTCTGAACAGTCAGACTTCAGACTTCAATCAAGAGTATGTAATTAGTCAGACTTAGTGTAGTTTGTAAGTTTATAAAAAAAAAGTTTATTAATATAACCTTCTCTTTTTTATAAAAATAAATTTATCTCTTATACATATATCAAAATATGTAAGACTCATATGAATTCATGTGAGGAGAAGAGAAAAAAAAAACATAAATTTTTCATATTTTTATATATGTATAGAAAATAAATTTATCCCTGAAATAAGAGAAACAATAAATATCTCGCTTCACCAATAATTTTCAAGCCTCTATATATTAGTATCTATCATATAGAACTTCTTGCAATAAATTTTAAGAAGACTTCAAGAGTAGAGAGTCACGATGAGGAACAAATCCTCTTACCTTTTATGTCTTTTCCTTTTTATTTCACTCACCTTGTTTTGCAAATCAAATGCAGGAAAACTTGTGGTTTACTGGGGCCAAAATAAAGGGGAAGGAAAACTGACAGATACATGCAACACTGGACTCTTCCAAATAGTAAACATAGCATTCCTCTCAACATTTGGGAATGGTCGCCAACCTCAAATCAATCTCGCAGGCCATTGTTACCCTGAATCAAACGGTTGCCAAAGAGTGGGAATAGGCATCAAGAACTGCCAAAGTAGAGGCATTAAAGTTATGCTTTCCATTGGTGGTGATGACACAAAGAAAACCTACTCTTTGTCATCTGCAGATGAAGCTAGACAAGTTGCAGACTACATTTGGAATAACTTTTTGGGAGGGCAATCAAACTCCAGACCCTTTGGGGATGCTATATTGGATGGGGTGGATTTTGACATTGAAGGTGGTGAACCTCACTATGCAGCACTTGCTAGAAGGCTTCATGATCATGGTGCTGGTTCTAGAAAAAAGTTTTACTTAACTGCTGCACCACAATGTCCATTCAAAAATAATATACTCAATGGGGCACTTTCTACTGGGCTTTTTGATTATGTGTGGGTTCAGTTTTATAACAATCCTGTTTGTGAGTTTACCACAAACAACCCTAATAGCTTTAAGAATTCATGGAACCAATGGATCACATATCCTGGCCAGATTTTTGTTGGACTTCCTGCCTCTAAAGCAGCAGCTGGTAGCGGTTTTGTGCCATCACAAGCTCTCATAAATCAATTGCTGCCCCTTGTTCGGTCACCTAAGTATGGAGGTGTAATGCTCTGGGATAGGTACAACGATTTGCAATCTGGATATAGTGGTAAAATCAAAGGAAGCGTTTGAACCTACGGGACAAAATTCTAATTTGTCTCCACTAGTAAATAATGTTCAAGGAACCTATGCTTTTCAAATAATTGTCTTTAACTACTGATTCAAATCTTCAGTCCCATTTCACTATATATATATATATCTATATATATATATATATATATAGTCCATCTAGTGTTCGGTCACTGGATATAAAATTTTGTCTAATTACTCCCTTATAATTATGTATTTTGAAAAATATATAATTATAATATTAAAGTTGTTCTAAACGTTAGCTGATAAGTTATGAAAAATTTATGAATATAAAGAAAAAAAAATTAATATTATAACTATATACTCCACAAAATATGTAGTTACAAGAGAGTGACAGGACAAAACTTTATATCCAGTCAGTATATATATTCAAACAAATTACACTGTATAACACTAAATATTTGGCAGGAGGAGCTTTGCCTCCACTGATCTTATCTGGCTCGAAACCAGATTAGTTTGCATCCATTGACTAGAATAAATCTTTGGTGCTACTGTTACATCAAAAATTTAGTATATCCCACAAATAGAAATATTATATGTCAGCTAAAGCTTTCTTTTCTCTGCTAAATTTTTTTTCTCTCCTGTGATGTGTAATGCTTCCATTGGTGGGATGTACTGAATCTTGAATCTTGATGCAATAGTAGCACCAAAGATTTATTCCATTCACTAGCGGATACCGGATAATTTATTATAAAAAAAAATACTGTACAGATTATATATTTGTGTCTGGAAAAACAGGTCAGTAGAAGACACGTGAATCAAGCTATACCAAAGTTTCTAATCAAAAGAGTAATGAAGACACACCATGATTGTCTTTAAACTTGTCCAGATTTTAGCTTAAGGGAGCTTGTCTCTGTAGTATTTAATTTTAACACGATCCACTTTGTTAACATGTTAAATATACCATTGAGATTGATTAGCATTATAGGACAATTATGATTAAATACAAGCATGAATACTGTGAAAACTCCACTACTTGTTGCTGCATCTAGAATAGTTCTGCTTCTGCTGTGAAACATCCATTCTCCAAAAAAGTTATATATAATAAATCGACAAGTCACTGTTGTTCATATTCCATTTCATATTTGCTCTCTCCTCTTAAAATTTCCTACTTACCTGGGTTAAAGCAGCCCCTTCATGTCAAAATCACCTCAAACTCATCTGTATGTTGATCATCTCCATATATCATGGTCAATTCTACATCAGGACTCGCTACTTCAAAAACTCATATTGTTCATATTCCATTTCATATTTGAACCTTTTGGTAGCTTTTGAATACCAATGGAAGGGTTACTTCAAAAACTCATTTAATTAGACTGAAACATTTGAAGTAGCTTAAGTGAGGTGCTACTTAAGGATAAAAAAGGAGCTGAAGTTGCACTCGTGTAGTAGAAAAAGCAGCACTGAATTTGGCGGTGAAGGTATAACAGCAAGATTAATCTGTGGCAAAGGGATTTTACCAACAGCAGGACCATATAATGCTACCTTCACAGAATCTGGTGTTAAAGCTCGCTTACTCTAAGCCATACATATTAGTCTCAAAGCGTTATAAAACTCTGCACGGCATACACCCAAGCAAACCAGTTTTGGTCTCATCAAAGTGCATCCATATCTAGAAAATTTCTTCAGTACTCTTATAATACTAAGTCAAAAAAATAATTCACCTAATTGCATTTATTCTATCCACTCCTTTATGGCATATTTCTCCTTTTAATAAAGAAGCACGTTAGAGTATTTACTCCCATATCTATATCTCACTCAATTTTGGTTAGCCATTAGAAAGAAACATTATGCAAAAAACAGGGAATACAAATTGATATTCAAATAGGAAAACATTAATTTCATGAAAATTGATATTCAAATAGAAAACAAAAGTATTGGTTGTGTGTTATATATACTTCGTAATCTTTGAGGTATTCAAGAAAAGAGGCTAGAAATACTTATTTAACCTTTTCACTATAGGAAAATTCCCAATGGTTACACAAAGGAATCTGTGACTATGTGAAGAGATTATAAAAACCAATAACTCGAAACTCATGATACAATCCTTTCAAGATTAAAAAATAGAAGAGCGAGCATGCAAATGGATGATCATACATCCAAATGGTCAACATAAAGCTAGTATGATAGTAGTCCCTTACTGTACAGAACTCTTTTTCTCTGTCCAAAAACAAGCAAGGGGCATATGCATATATGAGAGTTTACTTAGGGTCCTAGTTGCTTTGCACATATCAAATATGCCATTGTCAAACAGTCTTTATGTATAATTTGTTTGAGTAAGTTTTAGGTTACCACCTGATTATGTAAACTAATAGGATGACCTCCCACTAAGGATAAAATGAACTGGCAGTATTTTTTGCCAAACTTTAGTTCATATAAATCAAATTAGCGGGGCTTAGCTGCCAAAGCTAATAGGAACACGAAAGGAAACAGGCAAGAATATCCATCCAAATCAAATATTAGAAACCATATCTGGGTAGGAAGTGAGTCCCCACAGAAAAAATAATTACTCATCCTTGCGAAGGATGCAAACTAGCTTATCTGCAATGTAATTTCCTATTTCACTTCTTCAAATGTGCAGGTAATGGCTTCTTCCTTGGGTAAAACTCAGGATACTGCATGTGAGAAGTGGAATCGTTTACGGATCAACTACGTAGATCTTGATTGATTCGGATGCAGTGTTTATAATTACTCCAGAAAAAGCCATTCCATGAGTATAAATGACCCCATCACCTGTATAATGTACACTTCTTTGCTCAAGGAGTAGGTAAAAGCTTTTTTATAAGCAAAAAGCTGAAATCCGAGAAGACAAGACCCCCTAAGAGAGGTACATCAACATATTAATAAAAGAAATTTTTGGATAAGCATAGTTTATCAAATTGGATGCACTATAATAATAATAAAAAATATTGATACATCATTAATTATAGAAATTAATCATTAATTCACAATGGTAATTAATTATTAATTAATAATGTGCCCACTGGTTTACAAAGATAATTACCTCATGGCTCAAAGAAGATGCTGTGTGTTTTCATTGTGGCTGGCCTGGCCTATCTAAAGGCCCAGATTAGAAAGATTATTTTCTTTTTCCTTCGCTTCAATGTTCTCGACTTCCTCTTCCTCTTCCTCAGTAACCAACCAATTGTAGGGAAGCTGGATTTTAGGCTCAGAGTCAGAACTGCTGCTAGGTTCTTCTACATTGTCAATAACAAGACGGCATGTATGATAAAATAGACCAGGTGGTTCTGTATGTATACTTTCTAACGCCTCTACATCTTGCTTGATGAGCATGCGTAACCCCCATTCCTTCAACATCAAACCTGGATGGGCTTTAAATGTGATACGCGTTCCTGTTTTCAAAAAATGGCAGTGCTCCCGAGATATATAGATTATCCAAAGATATTTTGAGCCATCAAACTTGTCTAGTTTCAGACTAGGTTGCATATTGAAGCGTTCCTCCGTGTACTCACTTTCAAAAGAAAGGATGTGGCAGTGGTGAGGAGCATGAATGTAGAGAACCAGAAATTGCAGGACAATTCTTTACCTCAAAAGCTACACAGAAGGCAAAACCAATCCAGTGATCCACATAAGAGTGTACTATCCTTATTGAATCTCCCTTAAATCGATGATCGAACCATATTGGAACAACAAAATCCAATGGATAATAATAATTCTTCCAATCCCAAGGAACAACAATGTCAAAGCCGCACCGGAAGTGACGAGGTTCCTGGTACCAGAAGAAAAAAACATAGGTATATCAGAGCTAGAGAGAGTGCACCCCAACTAATCTTATATGTTAGCCACGAAAAGTAATAAACAGGTTGTAATCACCACCAGTTGACTCGGACAGTCAAAAATATATAATATAGGGAGGATCAACTTATACTATCGTAAGAATAACAAGTTTTACACCCAATCATAGTCATTGATTACACTTGCATCCAGCTCATACAACAAATAAATTAAAGCAATTAACTATAAGTGGAATCAACGGCTAATAATAAATGCAAGGTTACACTGGTGTAAGTTGATTCTTTCCAATAATATAACCTGACATACGATTACTAGATCAGGATACCATTTTAAATATGGGAGATTAGGGAAATATTTAAGCTCATAAGGTACATCAGAGGAAAAAACACCCACAAATACATTCAAGCTAGAGAAAAAGTGACTGAGTGAGAGAGAGAGAGAGAGAATGAAGGTATACAGAGTGTATGCACCTCAACAAGTCTTGCTAGCCATTTAAGTACAAAGTACCAATGATAATGCGAGTGTGGGGTCATCCACTCGAAATCCCTGGACAACCTATCCGCCACCTTGGGGCAGTCAAAAATATATAATCCTGACATATGATCACGAGATCCAGCTGCCGTTTTAAAATACCTTCCCACCGATGAAGCACTTTTTGATGGGATCTCGGGTAAATATTGAAGCTCATAACAATGTGCCAAGTTTAGATATGCTAGACTATATAGCCTCGTGGTGGAAGAAGGTACTGAAACAAAGTTGTTTCCCTCTATAATTAGTCTTTCCAAACACCTCAACTCCCCAATAGCATCAGGTACTTCACGTAGATTGCAAAAGCCTATATCCAGATGAATCAAAGATTCTAGAGTAGAAGACAAATTGAAAGTCCGTTCCAGGGGAAGTTTTGTAAGTTTCAAGCAGCCACATAAATCTAGAGTTATAAGAGATGTCATGGTGTTAACGCTATTGGGTATATTGAAAAGACTTGTGCAGTCTCTCAAACTCAAGAAGCTAAGCTGTGAAAGAGCCCCAATAGATTTATGAACCATGTGTAAACTTGTACATCGATCAATATCAAGGTATCGTAGATTTGAGACCTGTGTAAAATCTGGCATGTTTTCAAGTTTTGTGCAACCAGAGAGGCGTAGAACTCTCAGAGAACTCAAATTAGACAAATTGTCAAAATGGAGGCCGATCAAACTGCTACAGTTTCGCAAACTCAAGAAAGCAAGTTTTGTCAGAAGTCCAATTGACGGATGGACATGACATAGGTTTGTACATCCTGTAAGATCTAGCCGCTCAAGTCCTGGGATTCCTTCAAACATTGGAGTTTCCATAAGATACTTGGAGTTGCTCAAATCCATCCTTTTCATACAAGGAAGATCCTGTGAATAGAGAATTAGCAATTAACTCTTAGCATTTTGCATTAACTTTGGTATGCCTTCAAAATTTGAGTGATAACTTTTAGAAAAGCAATCTTCTATGGAAGCTTACTTGCATTAACATGGAAAAATAATTTTAAAGAAAATTAGTTAGTCGTGATTCATTATGCACAAAATTATTAAAATTTAACTCAATCAAGTACATCAGTAAAATACACTACATATGGTAAGAATTACTTTAAAAGTCAAACCTTTTCAATGATTTATAAGTAATTAATAATAGTAAAAAAAAGCTTTGCTTTCACACTTTATGAAAATTATATAAAAAACTTTTTCATATTTCCAAATATTGATTTACTATAATTTAATATTACTTTTAAATAATAGTAAATCAAAAAAGTAAAAGGAAGCAGAGGTAAAATTGCTCCTCTGTAATTGAAAGGTTATGGGTTTGAAATCAGGAAACTCATCCTCGCTAGTCAAGGTTTAATAGGGAGTAGTTTAAAGTAAGAAAAAGAAATTGAAAAAAAGAAAAAGAAAAAAACCCTCAATCACACATTTCTCATTTTAAAGAGCTCATTTAAATTCTTAAACATAATAAATTTTTATCCTAATTTTAATTTAATAATTATTATGGCACCATTGAATAAAAAATAAATTGGGTATACATCTATATGATCTGCGCTACTTCTTTCAAGAAATAATTGAGGCAATTTGTTTTGAATTAAACAAAAAAGTTGACCATTCATACACTTTTATTTTTAAGGAGCTTCTTTTCAGCCTTTCAAGCATATTAAGATCTTTCTAAGTAAATTATATTAGTTTTAAATTTTTAAAATTATTAAGCCACTACTATATAATAAAAAAAAGTGGCACTTCTTTTGAAAAATAATTGAGATAATTGTTCTTCGTCCTTCCCATTATTTCCTTAAACCAATAAAAATGTGAAAAAAAAAAAATCATTAAAGTACCTTGCGGCCTTCCCATAGTCGTTGGATGCAGCTATTAGGCATATTCAATTCAACAAGATAATACGGCTCAAATTTTGATGGCAAAGAAGCAAAAGGGTAACTGTGCCACAAAAGATACCGTAGGTTGTTAGAAAGAAAATATAGGCTTCCTGAAAAGCTCTTTTGATATAATATGAGTAGTCTAAGACTTGTCATCTTTGATAATCCTTCAACCCTTGTCTCAAGGCATTCGAAGAGACGCTCTTTTTGATCTAGAACTATGGCTTTAACCTTTTCTGATCCCTAAAAATGAAATAAGAATAAACATGTCACAAGTGGGGGAAAATGAAATCACTTGAATCAACTGAACTTTTTGTTAGAAATAAAAAGTTGTCTATATATATCTTTATTTAATAATAAAAATATCAAAACTTTCTAATGAATAAAAGGAAGATCGTGGACTTTAATTTTGGAAAGATATATAACTTGTTACCGTTTCTGTCATCAAGACATGATGGAAATCCTGGTGAAGCCACAGTCTACTCCACAATCCTGGTTCTTCTAGAAATTGTTCCCGAACAATTAGCTTCCCCAATTCTTGCAACATGTCATGCATATGAATTTCCTGGTTTCTAATGGTTATGAGCGATTTTTCGGCGATAAGTGGAATTCCTATATCAGGGTTTAATCCACAACAATCTACAATTCTCCTTACATAATCCTCCCTCTCCCCTTTAAAGAAACAAGCAATATGCAGAAATATTTCTCTCTCTCTTTGCTCTAATCCCTCAAAACTTATCTTTAGCACTTTCATAATTTTTTTGTCTGGAATGTTCCGCAGTCCATCCAAGATAGCTCTCCATTGGGTGGCATTTCAAGTACATAAGAAAGAACCCAATATTCTAATTGCTAATGGAAGACGTTGAGCATAGTTTAGTATTTCGGGGATCAGCTCCACAAAATTGTTGCTTAAATCATAACTTTTGAAGGCTTTTCTACATAAAAGTTCACGAGCATCATTGTCATTCATAAGTCGAGCCTCATAAACTATATCAGCTCCATACACTCTAAGAATATGCTCATCTCTACTGGTTATGATTATTCTACTTCCCGCACGAAGCAATTTAGGATTTATGGCTAATTCCAACAGTTGCTCTAATTGATCAACATTGTCAAGAACTACAAGGACCTTTATGTTGTGTAGCCTGTTTCTTACAATTCCAGATATTTCAGAAGGAGTGTATGTCTCTAGACTTTTTTCATCCAGAGTTAGACGAAGAATTTGTTTCTGCACTGCTATAGGACCACCATCTCTATAAATTTTGCTTGCATCCTCAATAAAACAGCAAGCGCTAAATTGATAAGAGATTTTGTCATACAAGACAGTAGCAAGAGTTGTCTTTCCTATTACACCCATCCCCCAAATTCCTAAAACTCAAAAATCATCATCCTCTGAGCTTAATTTTAAAAGGCTTTCTAATGCTGCTACACAAGGTTGTATCCCAATAAGGTCATCAGCAAACCCTGAGAATTTATGACCCAATGTTTTTATTACTACCTAAACAATATTTCCAATTTCTCCAAACTGTGGCCTGAAAGACATGGAAAATAAGATCACTAAATTATCACCAAAAAATCAAGGGAAAAAGAAGAAGCAGAAATTCATGTTAGAATAATATTCTAATGAATATAACTTTTGTCGACAACCACAAAATCATGTTAAGAATGCAAAACAACAAAGAGAATAACATTAATACTTACTTATCCCTGACATCCCAACCAACTAATTTGGCCAAATCCGTCATGGTTCTCTTCCATCGATCAACCTTGCCTGGATCTTGTCTGAATTTCTCTGTGCGTGAAACAAAAACGTCCTCATACACCCCATTCTGTTTTCGTACATGAGATGGATCCACATCATAGAAAATAGGGAAAACAATTTGCTTCAATTCTTCATGGCACGCAGCTATAGTAGCCATTTCATCCAAACACTATGTTGAGGCAGCATAATCCTTTGAGAATACAACAATAGAAACCCGTGAATCTAGAATTGCTTGTAGAAGCTGTGGTGAAATGGACTCTCCTTTTTGGAGCTGTTTGTCATCTTTGAAGGCGAAAATACCTTTTCTGGTGAGATGAGCGTAAAGATGATCAACAAAAGTGTTGCGGGTGTCAATACCTCTGAAACTGAGAAACACATCATATTTACAGATCTGCCGAGATGACGGTCCACCTTGGATGATATTGGAATCCATGAAAGAATTGGAAGTTGTACCTATCCGTGGTATGAATACAAATCTTATCAATCAATGAAGTACACACAGTCACTTAGAGCGTAACGTCACCTCGAAAATTCACCGCACAGCCACTCGAAGAATGGTTCTCACTGTTCAGAGAGGATGAAAGAGAACTTTGTTGCGATTGGCATATCAATCAATACCATCAAATATCTGGGGGAATTGCACATAACACGCATCTCAACCAACCACTGTATCCATCAGAAAACACATTGCTTCTGGAAGCCTTGCTATTGTTAACATAATGATCACAGTCAAGATTGACAATGTAGGGATCATTTGTGACTTGAGAGAACTGCAGACACCCTCACCTATATAAATCCAAACAAGCATCAAGCATTATAAAATTTTAATGACCTTATATAAAAGGGTTTAATGTTTCTCCTGCACACACATGCAAGTGGGTGGACCCCGCTTTTTCTCTTTCTTTCTCTTCTTCTCATAGAGCCCCACCCACTTGCATGTGTGTGCAAGAGATAAATTACCTCATGTTTGCAGAGAAACATTAACCCCTAAATAAAATGTTAATATGAAATATCTATCCATACCAGTGGATTTTCAAAACCAGCCTTTTTGTGGTGTTTGTAACCTGGCCTTTTCTGTCTGGAAAAATAACATGGGCACCACTGTGTCCAAGGAAAACCTGAAAATGGTAAGTAGAAATTTCGCTTGAAAAATCAGTTTTTGCAGTGACGCCTATGAGAAGCATACAAAAGTATAGCATGCACTTGTTCCAACAATTCATCAGCAGAACTAACTAATCTTACAAAAACGTGAAAAGATTCATACACAGAGCCACTTAGTTCTCTGTACTATATGCTCATAAAGTAAAATATTCTTAATTACTCAAATGATTATTAGAGCAACTAACTGCTAATACGAAGGTTCAAATAGAACATTCACTCTGATCATGCATAATAATGCAATAGAGCTAACTATTAGAGATGAGGAATTCTTCAATATAGGATATAGCTAAAACAAAATTAAGCAAAAAGGAAAAATCGATTTCAATCTTGGATCTTATGCTTTTGGTCAGAGTTGATTAATAATTAACACCATGTGCCTCTGTCACATGATGTAAAGAACCTTGGGATACACCACCCCAAAAGCTAGCTCAAAGGGTGGGAGTGCTCAAGGCCTTATAAACTCCACATTAGTTGCTCATACAACCAATGTGGGACCATATATCTCAACACGCCCCCTCACGCAAGAGTCCTTTGGGCTAGAAGCGTGGAATTGCACAGGCTCAATTTTTGGTTTACCTTTTTGTGCTTTTTATTTTAATTCCACTTTAAAGTGGGGGACGATGAGGATTTACTCAAGCTCTGATACCATGTAAAGAACCTTGGGATACACCACCCCAAAAGCTAGCTCAAAGGGTGGGAGTGCTCAAGGCCTTATAAACTCCATATTAGTTGCTCGTACAACCAATGTGGGACTATATATCTCAACACATGATGACATTGGTCTCAGTAGCTAGACGGTTTGCAAATTTGCTTCCTTTTCTAACAGTTATAAATGAGGTCAACAATCTGGCACAGGGAGGGAGAGCAAGCCAAAGTTGAGGCAAAGCAGCTTCAGTGGTATTTCAACCTGGCATCAAGGTTGAAATGGAGAAATGGAACATGGGAAAAATGGAAATTCAGAGAGTATCCAAGGGTAGCGTTTTCTGTTCCCCTTATCTATACGGTGTGTGGATTTTCATGATATCAAGGGTTAGATTAGCCAAAACAAGCAAAATCTATTAGGCATAGATTACCTTCAAATCAGCATCAACCCCCCAACCCCAATTTCTTTTTTATTATCTTTCAAACAAGCAACCCATGGCAAACCAAAATACCTTGTCCTTGCAACGTCAACATTTCCACAAACAGAATGAAGGCATTCCCAACAAACAAACACTCCAAGCCCAAAATGAAAAGCAACTTGAGAACAGTAGTAAAAATATAAAGCAGTAGCATCCACAATTGAACATATGATTGATTAGTATAAACAAACCACTGACAACAAAACCACTAACACGAAGGACTATTACATACTCCAACTTCAAGTTGAAATCAAAATTTTACTCAAACACAAACATAACAAATTAAAAGCTTGGTCAAAGCTCATATTTGCAATAAAACCATAAAAACAACAAGAGATGAGTAAATCAGAAAGTCCATATAAGCAATACAATCATTCAATGAAATCAGAAAATCAGAGAAAAATACCTAAATGAGATTTTTGTTAAAAAAATAGCTGAGAGAGCACGCTGACAAGGAAGGTGAGATAGGGTTTCTAGTAGAGCACCGGTATAACAGGGTGTTCGGTAGCTGGGGAATAAATCTTTAGTAGTGTTGTACGAAGATTCAGTGCATCTCGTTAATGAGAGCAATACACATTAGAAGAGAGAGAAAAAACTTGATAAAATAAAATAAAATTAGCTGACATGTAATATTTTTGTCAGTGGGATGCACGAAATCTTTGGTACAATAGTAATACCAAAGATTTATTCGTAACTGGGTTACTGGAAGAGGGAATGCATCCCTCATGACTTCTCATACTTCTCATTTTTTATTTTTTTTGTACATATGTCATGATTTTAGTTGTTATGAGAGAAAACCATATAATTGTATTTTGTTTTAAAAACAATTAATGAATTAATATCATTTTCAAATATTTTATCTAATTAATGTAGAAGAATAAATAATGTGTAACTAGTTGCGCATGTGATATATGTGCAACTATCACATAGCAAGCTCTAAATTTTGCCAAATACATGCGAACTTAATGAATTCTAAATTTTGCCAGATACACTATTGTTATTATCCATGTCATCTATCAACTAATAGCAAATTTGGACACATTTTGAAAAAAGAAAAAGAAAAAGATTTTAGAAAATTGATAGATAGAAAAAGGGCTTGAGAAAACTAGAAGGCTATTGGCAACTGGCAAACCAGGCACCGCCCCACCAGAGCCTATTAAAAAGTGAATTGGCCCACTCTGCCCCGTTTAGACAGATGAGGCGGGCTGGTAGATAGGAGTGTAAATGGGTTAGGCTTTGGCTTAAATAGGTCAAGTCTATGTAAAAACATTGGGTATGACCTAGCCTATTAGCCTGTGTAGGCTTCAAATTACAAGTTTGGTCTGACCTATATTCAAAAAATAAAAGCCTTGGCTTAGGCCTGTTAGCCTGTTTAAGCCTATCAAACATTCAACAATTAAATGAATAACTAAAATAATATTATTTTATTATTCAAAATTATTAAATAATAATTTTATTTATTATATTTTAAATAAATAATATGATATAGGCCGGCCTGTAGGCTTATATGCCCGACATGTACAAAAAAGCCTATGGCCTGTTTTTTAAATAGGTTTTTTTAAAAGCCTAGGCTTATTCTATTTTACTACTTATAATAGGCCAAGTCTGGCCTAATATAGGCTAGGTCGTAGGCCCCTGTAGGCCGGCCTAGCCCATTTACACCTCTACTGGCAGACTTGATAGGGCGGGCTTGGCGAGTGGTGAGTTTGAAAAACTCAACTCACCCGGCCTAGTTTGGCAGGCGAATCTATTTTGCCACTTCTAACTATAATCATTATATTGGAGAACTGTACGAGTATCACATGGCAAAATATAATGTTATGCAACTACCTAGTTAGAGCCGGCAAAACGGGCTCGGCTCGGCAGGCCAACTCGCCCAACCCACCAAACGGGGCGGGACGGGCTGAGTTTTTCAACCCATCTCAAAAGCGGGGCGGGGCGGGGCGAACTCATTTTTTGGCGGGCATAGGCGGGCCGAGGCGGATCAGTGTAAAATAGGCTCGGGCTGGCGGGCCAACCCGCCAAACGGGGCGGGGCGGGCTGAGTTTTTCAGCCTACTTTCAAAAGCGGGGCGGGGCGGGCTGACTCATTTTTTGACGGGTTAATGGCGGGGTGGGACGGGACGGGGCGGGCCGCCCACTTTGCCACCTCTATACCTAGTACACAATTAATCACGTATATGATACTTGTACAATTCACAGCTTGGCTAGTGGCAGTTGCACAAAATATAATGTTAAATAAATTGATTGTGTAAAAAACCTTCGGATACACCATCTCAAAAGCTAGCTCAAAGGGTTTTTGGTTTTCCTTTTGTGCTTTTTATTTTTAATTCCACTTTAAAGTGGGGGCACTGAGGATCGAACTTTTGTGCTTTTTATTTTTAATACTTGGGACCTTGTAGTCACTCAAACTCTGATACTATGTAAAGAACCTTGGGATACACCACCCCAAAAGCTAGCTGAAAGGGTGAGAGTGCCCAAGGTCTTATAAACTCCACATTAGTTGCTCATATAACCAATGTGAGACTATATATCTCAACAGATTGAAAATAGCGTTAATTCAAAAAAGAATTTAAAATGCAATTATATGATTTTTTTACCTTATATGAGATTATGTTAATTATATATAAACAAATTAATAATATATAAACTAATGGTAATTGTGACAAAAAAATATATTATCACTAAATTGTTAATAATATATTATTTATTACAAGAAATCGATTCTCATGAGTAGCTTGGTTAGTAAATGAGTTCAGTTATTGTTCCAGGTTTAACCAATAGCCCGGATTGTGGGTTTATATCCAAGATCTCACTCTTCTTCATAACTATCATGATCCTCGTTCAAAAAATTGCTTTATATCTATGATCTTCTTCCTTAACCACTCTTGAGAACCACTATATCTATTTCAACAGTACGATAACTTAGAGTCATCTATACAGAGCAGATATGCTCACTCTGACCTAGCCATTGTCTTCAACTAACCATATCCACCATTGGCATATCTCAACTAGTTATTCTATAGTTGGTGTTCACTTCTGAACATTTGGTGCCGTCTATGGGAATCGGTGAATTTCAATTCCCTTTTCTATGCTAAAAATCTAGGAAGGCGAGGAACTCTTTTTTCTCCCGGTTGTTTTCCCAAAATACTTTTATGTAAAAGCCCTGTTGTCTCCTCAAATATGAAAACCCAGAAAAAGAAACATTGATCACCCAACGTGAAAAAGAACAAGGCCATACAAAAGAGGGCAAGTTCGTAGCTGACGAAATCCCCAACAAATGAACATTTACCACTTAGATGCGTATTTTCAGTGCGAGTTTTCAGCAAAGGATAAGCTGAAGTCGCTACCTGTTCCGGCTAAGCAACCTAGCTTCCACAAACTTCATCCAACCGACCAGAACTAAATGTCGACCACAGAAGAACCGACCAAGACAACATGAACTAGCCAGAAGAAAATATAAGCTAAAGTCTTTTTTCTCCTCTAACTTTATCATAAAATATAATTTTATTTTAAAAGGAAACGATGAAGAGGAAGGATAGTTCTTTAAAGTCAGAGTATTTCTTTTTTATTAACGGCGGGCACGTGGACTGAGTAGTGGGAGAAGACCTCAGTTCGAATCCCACCAATACCATCTGGAGAGTGGCATAAATACTATAATATTTGGACTCGCACCCGAACTCTGGATTAGTTCCATAGGCGACTCAAAAAGTCGAATCTGTAGAGATACCGAAAGATTCTGATTCGCCTCAAAGATGTAATTATGATCAGTTTCTAAAAAAAAATATTTCATTTTTTGAAATTGGTTCCGTAATTACATGGATTTGACCATTCATGTTATTATTTCCTCTGAATATTTCTTGGTAAATACAGTATCTAAGAAAGTTTTTTGTACATGTTTTGTGACGGGAATTCTTGATGGATTTTTAATTATCTATAAAATAATTAGGAGATTTGGGGGTTTTATTGAGATGATTTTGAGTGCCAAGTTTAGCACTGATGATTTTCAAAAGCAACAATAGAGCATTTTGTGACGGGAATTCTTGGTGGATATTTTATAAACTAATTAGGAGATTTGGGGGTTTTATTGAGATGATTTTGTGTGCCAAATTTAGCACTGATGACTTTCAAAAGCAATAATAGAGAACGTTGTTTGGCTATGAGACATGTTTGTTTAAAATACACGTGACCTTAGCTCGTTAGATGATAAACCCCTTAACGCATCCATCCAATGGCGGTTTTTATATATCATATATTCATATTTACGGTAGATAAATATCTGATAAAAATGCTAACCAAAAAACAAAAAAGGAGTGCAGTAATTGAGAATGACTGCTATGTTTTGTATATTTGTTTTTGTTATTTTTATGAGTTGTGTACATGCTGCCTGTTCTGGATAGCCCACATACATAGGTCCAACCACTGTGTCCAGTCTAAAAGCCCACATCTAGAAGGCAGCATAGGATTCCTCTTCTTCCCCGTGCACATGGCTGTCCCTGCACACTGACAGGTTCAACATGCCCAGCATGAAAAGGCTAGTCTGGCTAGGTTGACTATAGCTCTCACTCTAAATACCCCCTCTCACATTGAGGAAGGGGCTTCTTCTCCTCTATTGAACTTCATGTGCTGCTACCATGGAAAGCTATCCTAGCCACTCCCACATACACCCTTTATGCACACCATGGGAAGCTTCATTAGTGCTTTGGTCTCTACCATCGCCATCATGAGCACCCCCTATATCAACATACTTCACCCTCCATGGGACACATCTTATGTACCCCCGCGGTACATTGGGGCCGTTTGTGGGAACGACAAATTCCCATTCCCATTCCTTTACTGGAAGTTCTAAGAACTCTTCTTTCTTCCTATTTCACAACCCATAACCTCCTTGGTTGCCTTTCCTGAAAGGCATTCCTGCAAAAAGACCCTTGTTTACTCAACTACGAAAAGCCCTGTTACTGGAATATACGTAAAGCCTTCAAATAGAACTTCACGAAGAAGAACTAGATCTACAAAGAAAAAGGAAAATCGAACTCTAGAAGACAGAAAGCAGAAATGAAGGAGAACTAGATCTTTGAAGAAAAAGGAAACCAGCATTATGAACCACATGTCGCCTCAACCTGACGGCTATTTCACTCTACCAGATCGTCATACGCTTATACCAATGGGATACGCACAACTGGTCGCCAACCTGACCTTAATCAAACAGCACCACCACATTATTTTTTCGCCCGAACCGGTCAACTTCGACTGCCTCACTCGTCAGCTTCAAACCGTTTGGTACATGAGTTTGATCCAAACCTGTTCGCCATAAATGGGAGCACCAGGTCGCCCACCAAGCATGTGAACAAGCGTCGCGTCAAGTCAAAGCACCACACTCCCCATCTAGGAAGTTAAGACGTTGACCATCAACTCAAAGCTCCACGTCGGCCGCCAAACATAACTGTCCTCATGATCGTTAACATGGACGCCACAGAAACCACCACCACCCAACTGCCGGTCGGACCAAACACCATACGTAGAAAGGTTGGACTTTTCCACCCAAGCGCAAAAATAACCACTTGCCAGAGTTTGTTGTTCATTGTTGTCGTCCATTGAAGCCCTCAATCGCCAGATCTGCCCCATCAACCAGATATGCAAAGCAAACGATCTGAAATAAAGAACAAAAGACCATACATCACTTGCCGACCAGAAAATACACCATATTCAAGCCTCAAATCAGTCATCGCTTGCCGACTGAAAAAGACGTCCATCATCTCCTTTTTCCGGTCATTCACACGAGGTTGTTCATTTACTTCACGCCGATCAAAGTCAAAGAAAAGCATTGTGCCCTCGTCTCTTTGGCAGATATTAAAGGTATTAGCCCCTCTTATTGTATGTATAAAATCCTTTTGACAAACCCAAACAGCAGCTCTAGGGAGAAGCAGAGGAGGCTTAATCCAATAATGAAGAAGCTAGTGAAGAAGGAAATTATTAAGTGGCTGGATGCATGTGTTATATACCCTGTTTCTGACAACAACTGGTTCAGCCCAGTGCAATGTGTCCCTAAAAAGGGTGGGATCACTATTGTGGAAAATGAAAAGAAAGAGTTGATACCTATTAGGACTGTCACTGGTTGGAAGATCTGTATGGATTACAGAAAACTCAACAAAGTCACTAGAAAAGACCACTTTTGTAAGAATCTGCACCGTTAAATTAGGAATTTAAATAAATTAATTGAGTTTAAGAAGTAAGTCCATAATTGACTTTGAATATATATGGGAAGATTTAAATAATTATTATAAGGGCTTAATAACGCTGAAAGTCACTTTTCGGACGAAAAGTGCAGATACCGGTTCTGCTTCACGGTATAAATGCGTACCGGTGAAGTATCCCAAAAAATTATAATAAGTATATGAATATTCCTAGAATAATACTTAGGTCTGGAATATCAAGTTTGGAGTCATAATAATGAGCGTTGATGCCAGAACTAATACCGGCTACGTATAAAACGCGTACCCGCAAAGTGTTGCGAAAATTTTAATAAAAATATGAAAAATTTTAGAAAAATGGTTAGGTTCAGAATCTGAAGTTTGAGATTAAAATGATTAGCAACTATTAGTGCTAATACCGACGGATTAAACTTAATGTGGCTATAAATACTAAATGGCACATTATTCTAGGTCAGTTTTCTGAGTGTTACCTAGAGCTCCTTGGGTGTCTTGGCTGCCTCCTTGTCCCTTTGTCCTCCTTGCATGAAAAATCCCTCAAGTCACCACATATTTCTTTGGATTCTTCACCTCTAACCTTGTAGGCAATTGAGAGCAACCTTAGGGTGGAGAAAAATGAGTTCTTGAGAGTGTGAGTGGCTGTGTGTTCTGAGTTGGGGCTGTCCACCTTGGTTGGGTGTTGTGGGAGCCATTTACTTGTTATTTGAAGCTTCAAGAAGCCATCTTTTGTGGAGAGGACCAAGCTTGGGGAACCATTTTCGTAGTCTTGTGAAGTCATAACCATAGAGCTGTGTAGGAAGCTCCAAGATCACTCTTTTACTCTGTTTTGAGCCATTGGTATGCATCACAACCTTTGTTCTTGAAGTTTTCATGTAAAAGATAAAGTCTTGGCATGTAAAATTATATGATTAAGTAACTAACACGAACACTGGCCTAAACATGTCTAAAAATGCATGCTTGAACATTTAGAATGATTAAAAAAGATGTCTTGAACGGGTATCTTCGCGAAAATGCAAAACTGCATTCTGTCGCGAAATATCTGGATATGATATCCCGATATTAATATCCGGATATGATATACGGATATGGATATCCGGATATTGACCCTGTGATATCCGGATATTGATATCCGGATATGCCCCCGTAGAATATCCAGGATATTCTGGGAATTTTGAGTTATGCACTGTTCTGTCCAAACAAAAGTGTAGATTGGGTCTCGACTCAGGATAGGTTAATATGAACCTCTGTAATAAGTTAACTAAGTCGGAATCACTTAAATTAAAGGCTTATGTTTTGGAGAAGCCTAAGGGCATGTGAAAAAGGAAACGTTGTCGTAATATAATGAACTTCTAGACTATGTATGTTGATAATGTTTCTGGTTTAAACAGATTGTGATTACACTGTTTGGTGATCGTGGACTTGTGAGGACTCTTTGTTGGTATTGTTAGCTTGCGAGGTAAGCTTTCGTGTCATCGGTTTTGCCATTGCTGGTTCCACCATACCTCATGGAGGGATGATTATATGTATGATGTGTTTTCTGAAAATAAGTGATGAATATTGATGTTATTGAGCTGATTTTGAGTGCAAATGCCATATGATATGTATGTGGCGTTCCACCTCGACGGTAATCCTTGAGTATGTGGAGACATACAACCGTGGATGAGGTACAGGCAAGGAGCCTTATACTGTAGGTTGTAGACGTGTGTAATCCCTACTTTTTATTCTCTGGCCAGTGGGATGCATACACACATGACATGAATATATGCTGCATTGCACAGATTTTGGAAATTATACTACTGTTATTATTTTGGAACTTATATTGCACATGTAAGTAAGCTTGGGGTGGAGAGATCCTTGAGGACCCCTTGTTTTACTAAGATTTTTTTTTTAGAGATCTCACCCCGTGTTGGGGCACATTTTCAGGTACAAGTACCTCTGAGGTTGAGACCTTTTGTGGCAGGAGGCCAGAGTTGAGCTGGATATGCATGTTGTTTACTGATATGCCTGGATATTGATTATGCTTTGCTATCAGTATTTTGTTATAGGATTTGAGACATGGTTTGGCTATGTTGCCTTATTTGGTGAGCATGAGAGTTGTCCATGCCACATTAGCATCAGTTATGTTTGTTTTACATTTGAGCTGTAATATTGTATCAGGATATTGTTTGGCCTACGTGTTGTAGTTACGTGACTAGATACACAGACATTTATGCCATGAGGTTATTCAGAGTAGTATTTGTTACAATTTACATACATGCTATATTTTGAAAAGGAATAAGTAAATCCACTTGGTTCATAATTCATAATTGAAAAGAAAAAGTTAGCTTCCGCTTTTAATTAGCTACGTTATTACCATATATATGTTTAATACATCGGGTGCACACGAGGTGTTACAACTTCCCCCTCCCTTTCATAGATCAGATGTTGGATAGGTTTGCTGGTAGAGAATTCTACTGTTTTCTTGATGGCTATTCAGGCTATAATCAAATAGCCTTAGCCCCTGAGGACCAGCCAAAGACTACTTTCACATGTCTCTATGGAATTTTTTCCTTTAGGAGGATGCCCTTTGGGTTGTGCAATGCACCAACCACCTTTCAAAGGTTCATGATGGCTATTCTCACTGATATGATAGAGCAATTTGTGGAAGTCTTCATGGATGACTTAAGTGTTTTTGGAGATTCTTATGAAGAGTGTTTAGAAAATTTGGGAAAAGTGCTAGAAAGGTGTAAAAAGACAAATCTGGTTTTAAATTGGGAGAAGTGTCACTTTATGGTGAGGGAAGGTATAGTGCTAGGACATAGAATTTCTAAGGCTGGTTTAGGTGTTGATAAAGCCAAAATATACTAGATTGAAAAGTTGCCTCCCCCTGTTAATGTAAAAGGCATTAGATCATTCCTGGGGCATGCAGGTTTTTATAGGAGGTTTATAAAAGAGTTTTCAAAAATTTGTAAGCCTCTTAGTCACTTACTTGAAGCCAACACCCCTTTCCATTTTGATTAAGCTTGTCTTAAAGCTGTTGAGGAGTTAAAATAGAAACCAATTTCTGCTCCAATAATAATAGCCCCTGACTGGTCACTGCCCTTTGAGTTAACGTGTGATGCAAGCGATTGGGCAGTGGGGGTTGTGTTAGGACAAAGAAAAAATAGAGTTTTTCACTCTATTTATTATGCTAGCAGAACCTTGAATAGAGCCCAACTCAATTACACAATGACTAAAAAAGAACTGTTGGCTGTAGTGTTTGCCTTTGACAAGTTCAGATCATATTTGGTAGGCACTAAGGTCATAGTGTACACTGACAATTCAGCCATCAAGTACTTGGTAGAAAAGAAAGATTCAAAGCCTAGGCTCATTAGATGGGTCCTTCTCCAAGAGTTTGACATAGAAATAAAAGATAGAAAAGGATCAGAAAACCAAGTGGTTGATCACTTATCTAGGCTGAATGAAGGGCAGCAAGGTGAAAATGAAGTTGAGCAAGCTACAAAAGAAACCTTCCCTGATGAGCAACTATTTCTGGTTTCCACTAACACAACCCCATGGCATGCTGACATAGCTAATAATTTAGTTAGTGGGGTGCTTCTTAAGGAGCTAAGTTATCCACAAAGGAAAAAGTTGGTACATGACAGCAGATTTTACCTATGGGATGAGCCATATATGTTTAAGATATATGCAGACCAGATCATCAGGAGGTGTATTTTGGAGGAAGAAAAAGATGAAACTCTAAAGCAATGTCATGACTCACCATATGGTGGTCATTTTGGTGGCATGAGGACAGCAGTAAAAGTGTTGCAGTCTGACCTTTATTGGCCAAATTTATTTAAGGATGCCAATGTCTACGTCCATAAGTGTGATATGTGTCAACGAATTGGTAATGTATCCAGAAGGCAAGAGATGCCTTTAAAACCAATTTTAGAAGTACAACTTTTTGATGTGTGGGGCATAGATTTTATGGTCCCTTTTCCACCATCTTTTAGGAACCAATACAATTTGGTTGTAGTGGATTATGTGTCAAAATGGGTAGAGGCTGCAGCCTTACTCTCAAAAGACTCAAAAGTGGTGATAAAATTCTTTAAAAAGAATATTTTTACAAGATTTGGGACTCCTAGAGCTATAATTAGTGATGTAGGAAAACATTTTGCAGGTAGGCAGTTTGAAGCCTTTTTATCTAAGTACGGAGTCAAGCACAAAGTTGCTAGTACATATCACCCACAAACCAGTGGGTAGGTAGAGGTCATTAATAGGGAAGTCAAGAGAATTTTAGAAAAAGTGGTGAATCCTTCAAGGAAGGACTAGTCACTTAAGTTACATGACTCCTTTGGGCTTACAGGACTGTATATAGGACCCCTCTAGGATGCTCCCCATACAAGTTAGCCTTTGGAAAGAATTGTCATTTGCCTTTAGAATTGGAGTAGAAAGCTTACTGGGCCACCACACAACTGAACTTTGATGCTACTACTTCTGGTGAAAATAGGCTCATCCAACTCAATGACTTGGATGAATTCAGATTACATGCCTATGAGAATGCCAAGCTTTATAAGGAAAAAATGAAAAAGTGGCATGATAGAAAAATTTTAGAGAGAAAAATTGAGGTAGGACATCAAGTGCTCCTATTCAATTCTAGGCTAAAAAATTTTCTTGGTAAACTGAGATAGGCAAAGGTTGAAGCATTACCAGTGAAAATGATGAGAGAAAATTCACTAAGAATGGGCAAAGGTTGAAGCATTACTTTGGAGAACCAATAAACAGAGCTAATATTTCTATCTCTCTCTATGACCCTTCTGTCTAGTAAAAAAATACAATAACCAAAAGTCTAGCTTGAGACTTTAAATTAAGCATGTTTAATTTGATATGTTGCTTTCTGTTTTATTTGATAACATTTTGATTTTTCTGATGTGTATGTAGTTTGAGTGTATATATTACAAGTTAAAAAAAATAAAAAATAAAAAATAAAAATAAATATTTTAAACTTTCCAGTTGGTTTTGTTCTAACAAATATTTTATATTATCTTGTCAGGTGTGAAAATTACCGGTGGTGTTGCTAACAAGATAGCTCAGACAGAGTTTGGGAAAGTCTCACACCACATTCCTGATGTTTTCTGTCCCTTTTTTTTTTGTCTCACCACTTTGATTTTTTTTCTTTATTAGTTTAATTTTATGTTTTCTTTTATCACTATTGTCGCAACCGTATCGCGACGTGACGACGAAAAATATTAAATGTTTAAAACAATAGAGTCGCCACCAATGTTTATTTAGGAAAACATTGGAAAAACCTTTTATTAAAGACAAATGGTCTTTGGTAGTAGAAATGAGTTCGGGAGTCGATTGCGAGTAGGGAAGGTGTTAGCACCCTACTCCGTCCGTTTAAAAAAACGGTTACCTTATATTAATTGTGCAAATTGTTGATATGATTTTAAATATTTATTTCACCCTAAAAAATTAAATAAAATTGATTGTTGGAAAAGAAAACTAATTTTTTGAAAATGTATTTTTATGCTTGACGGGAAGAGTCTCGCTCCGACGTATCCCTCGGTACAATAGGGAACTCAAAGCTACGTCGTTCTGTAAAAAATATTTGTGTGTTGATTGATTTTAATTTTGAAAGTAGTTTTAAAGAAAATAATTTGAAAGTTTTGGATTTGATGGTTTCGGAATATCAAACTGTCGCAGCTAAAATAATCCGAAATGATAATTGCAAGATTAACAAGCTATCTCAACTCAGCTAATCCTTTCTTTTAAAAAGAATAATAATATTCATATTATTATTTTTTGTTATCGTAAATTTTATGATAAATTTGATTTAATTTTGAATCACCAAGCCGTCACGGCAAAAATGAGTCAAAACAAAATGTGTGGGGTTAACAAGCCGTCACGGCTCAGCTGACTCCCATTTCAATTGATAGTGAACTAATTTTCTTTATTTTTTATGTTTTAAATTAACCCAAAATCAATAATAAAAAATTGTGACTATTTGTTTGTTTATTTATTATTTCTAAATTGTCTAAAATCATCCGACTGTCACAGTCGAAATGATTCTATAGAATAAAGGAATTAACAAGCTGTCACAACTCAGCTAATCCTTTTAACATATATTCCATGTTATTTTACGAAAACTTAAATGAATCTTGAATCGCCAAGCCGTGTCGGCCAAAATGATCCAAAAGAAAATATAGAGAGTTACCAGCCGTCACGGCTAAATCACCCATATAAAATAAATTTTGTCTTATATTTTTTTTTTGCCTTCAGTGAAGCCATGCTTCAATTCTAAACAACACCATTATTCCAATTTCCAAGTATTTTAAGTTTGTCCAATTAAATAAAAAATTTATGAGAAATAATGTCTTGGATTCCACGATATAAAAGTGCAGACCATTCTATGCTTTTATAATTGTGAAGAATATAAAATTGGTAAATAGATTAAATATTGAATAGTGTATGCCCATCTTATTCCATAATGGTATAATCGATTAACATGCTGCTAAAAAATTTGTAAGAGACATTCTTACCTTTTTTTCACTTTTTAAGAGATTCATATTTGTATTGTTTGGACCGAAAATAACGTGAAGACACAGTATGATAAGCTAATAAACTAACACTAACATGATAAGCTAATAACAAAAAATGGGACCACCATTTCCATTTTATATGTTTGTACCCAAAACGTCATACATGCATGAGTGTAAAAGTTTAATGATTCCCGTACGTCCGTGGGCACAAGTGAATAAAAGGCATCTTGGTCTTTGCATATTCAAATTAACCTATTATTTCTCATATAATATCTTCCACGATGAGTATTAAAACAAACGAAAAGATAAACAATTTATTTAATCAAACAAACTGCGTACCTGTGAGTCCGTATAGAGGAAAGACAAAAAGAATAATAATATGCTATCCTTGGTGAAAGACCCCTTCGAATAATATACCAACTGTGGAGACTGCACAATAGTAACGATCAGATGTTGTGCGAGCTTTGGGTGATTAAACACAGTGGTAGGCGATTTTCTGGTGGCAGTTCACTGCGATGGATGAGGTCCAAGCAGCGGCAAACTGTATCGGATTTTTTGTGGTGATTACTTGCAGTAACCTTCTTTGGTGACAACAATGGTAAGACTTGCAGCAACTGGTGGTGGTGAACGGCGTCAAAACGGTGGAGGAGGGAAACACTATCTTGGTGCGGAGGCTTGTGTTTTATGGTAACCTTATGTAAGGATCCAAAGGAGAATTCGTCTCCCTCCTCTCTTCGATGGTGCCCCCTCCCTATTTTTTATATATGGACGAAGGCGGTGGAACTTCAACAGAATAATAATTTTTTGTTTTAAACCGCCCTTTCAACCCTTCTGTTGTCACTCTTACATGTTACATGGCCTTATCTCTGCTCTGTAGCGCCTTCTGCTTTGTTTTCTCCAAGGTAACACAGCTTGACAAATGGGATCAATTGTTATCATGAATGATGATGGGTGTATGGGGTTTGAGAACAGCCCGACAATGTTTCCTTTCCATTAAGAAAGGTAACATTATTATTATTAAATGGTAAAATCTGAACTCTTTTTTTTTGTATCAATATATCTCTCTTTTTACTTAATTTCTTTTTACTCTTTTTTATTCTCTGTTTTCCTTCATTTCTTTTTCCCTTTTTTTTCTTTTTCTCTTATAAAACAAAAAATAAATAATAATGATAATAATATACTCCAAACTAAAAGGTTCACATTTTTTTTTACGTGTGAGGACAAAATTGAGTGGTTACAGTTGCCCCTCTTTACTTATCTTTAGTAGAAAATATGAAGAACTATAATTTTCATATTATCAGTATAAAGTATAAGTAAAGACGTCAACTCTCATTTTTTGTCCGGAAAACATACGAGGTGGTGGATATTAAGGTGAAAAGATAATCAATGACGAGCGTAGGAGCTCAAAAGGTAAACAGTGATGGCATAGGGCTAAAAGGTATATATATGCAGGATTGAGATCCCAGCTTTAATAGGAAAAGTAAGTATGCTCTAGATAAGCTGTCAATTTCAAGTTATCAAACTGTCACAGTTAAAATAACCCAAAATTATATTATAAGATTAACAAGTCGTCACGGCTAAATTAATCTCAGTTGTGGGACAGGGGACCCAGCTTTAATGAGTGTAGGTCAGAGGATCCGAATAATTATGGCGTGGGATTGAGGACCCAAATTTAACTTAAAAATAAATGGTTCAGGAAAATGGACCCGAATTAATGGACCCGTCTTAACAGAAATTTAAAGGCGCGGGAGAGTGGACCCGCTTTGGCAGAAATTTAAAGGCGCGGAAGAGTGGACCCGCTTTTGCAGAAAAATAAAGGCGCGGAAGAGTGTACCCGCTTTAGCTAGGTGTAGGCATGAGTGCCAAAAATGTAAAGAACCAAGATGTTTATAATAATTTTTTTTTGTAATGCAATGATGATGCAAGATGCAATGCATGTCACAAAATGCAGACACTCTCAAAAATTACAAATTGGATATTTTCTAGCTCCTTTGCTTCCACGACAACCCTTAGTTCTGTCGCCTTGCAGTTTTAATTACCTCTTAACTCATGAATGAACTGAAAAGTGTTCTTGTTTCTTGCTTCATTTTTTTGTACCCAAACTGTGGTGCTGGCCCTTAGAACTACACTCTTGATATTTGTTACTTATCGTACCCTGCTTGTGGGAGATTTATCGTGTTTACCATGATCCTTTGAAGCAATTATAGTAATCCTTAATGCATATATGATATATCACATATTTCATATTTCAGTATAGGTTTATCATAGAAAATGCATATGCAATCAACAATGGAAGTGAAGAAAAAAGGAAACGTCATTATATGAAAAAAGAATAGTACAGATGAGCCATAAACTAGGATATAAAGAGACAAAGAAATTTAAACGGTAATGGTAAAAGAGAGGGTTTCAGCTCATCCAGTGATACTCTTTCCGATGACCAATGCTAGCTTCCCTTGCTTATCATCTTGAACATGCCCTAATCAACTTCCATGGATACCGGTTGCCCCAGCCCCTTGTGCCTCGAGTGTCTAATCTGCTCCAGTTTGGGAGATCTTTTGATGCTAGCTTGATATATCAAGAGTGATACTTTACTTTTTGGACCCTAACTTTTGCCTAGGTTGCTCTTTCGAGTTTTCAACCTACCAGGTCGCTCTAATTTTTGCCTAGGTCGCCTTTTCAGGTTTTCAACCTAGCGAGCACCTTCTTTTTCTTCTTTTTGTTTTTTTGTTTTTTGTTTTTTGTTTTTTTGTTTTTTTTTTTTTTTTTTTTTTTTTTTTTGTTTTTTTTTGTTTTTTTTTTTGTATTTTAAGCATAATACTTCTTGACTGCATCTGAATTGACCGGGAGCGGTAGATCTTCACCGTCCATCATTGTGAGTATTAGGGCCCCTCCGGAAAAGGCTTTCTTCACAACATAGGGCCCTTGATAATTGGGAGTCCACTTTCCTCGGTGATCCTTTTGAATGGGAAGAATCTTTTTTAGCACTAAATCTCCTTCTTGAAATTGTCGAGGTCGTATTTTCTTCTCATAAGCTTTCTTCATCCTCTTTTGATACAATTGGCCATGACAAAGAGCATTTAATCTTTTTCCTTCAATAAGATTCAATTGATCAAGTCGAGATTGGACCCACTCTGCTTCTTCCAATTCTGTCTCCATCAGGACTCTCAACGAGGGAATCTCCACTTCAATAGGAAGCACCGCTTCCATTCCGTACACCAAAGAGAATGGGGTGGCACCTGTTGAGGTACGAATAGAGGTGCGATATCCGTGCAAGGCAAAAGGAAGCATTTCACTCCAGTCCCTGTATGTTATCACCATCTTTTGAATGATCTTCTTGATGTTCTTGTTTGCTGCTTCAACTGCTCCATTCATCTTTGGTCGATATGGGGAGGAGTTATGATGTTGTATCTTGAAGCTCTCACATAATTCCTTCATCATCTTGTTATTCAGGTTAGTCGCATTGTCAGTAATGATCTTGTTCGGCAGGCCATAACGACAAATCAACTCTTTCTTAATAAACTTGACGACTACACTTCTGGTTACACTGGCATAAGAGGCAGCCTCGACCCATTTGGTGAAGTAATCAATTGCGACCAGAATGAAACGATGACCATTAGAGGCTTTTGGTTCAATTACCCCAATGACGTCCATTCCCCACATTGAAAATGGCCAAGGTGCTGTTAAGACATTCAAAGACATTGGCGGTGCGTGAATGTTGTCAGCATACGTCTGACATTTATGGCACTTCTTCACATAATTAAAACAATCAGTCTCCATAGTCAACCAATAATAGCCTGCCCTCAAGATTTTCCTCGCCATTGCATGCCCATTTGCGTGAGTCCCAAAAGAACCTTCATGAACATCTCTGATAATTTTCTCTGCTTCTGCTACATCAACACATCTGAGAAGCACCATGTCATGATTCTTCTTATAAAGTACATCTTCATTTAAAAAGAAACTTATTGCCAATCTCCTCAAGGTTCTCTTATCATTCTCCGAGGCACTAGGAGGATATTCTCTGCTCTTAATGTAGCATTTGATATCATGATACCACGGCTTGCCGTCGAGCTCCTCTTCCACTGTTTGACAATATGCAGGCTGATCACGAGTTTCCATCCTTACCAGTGGCATATCTCTGTCATGGCTTATCTTGAACATTGAAGATAAAGTGGCTAAAGCATCGGCCAACTGATTATCTTCACGAGGGATGCGATGGAATGTAACTTTATCAAATTGCTCAATTAGCTCCCTTATGTAAGCATAATAAGGGACTAACTTGGTATCTCGGGTTTCCCAATCTCCTCTTAGCTGATGGATAACTAAAGCAGAATCTCCATACACCTTGAGAACTTTTGCTTTTGATTCTATTGCCGCTTGGATTCCCATAGCACATGCCTCATACTCTGCTACATTATTTGTACAGTCAAAGCATAACCTGGCTGTGATTGGAATAAAATGGTTTTCAGGGGAAACTAATATAGCTCCAATTCCATGCCCCAATGCATTAGATGCCCCATCAAACAATAAAGTCCATCCTTCTTGCTGTGAAGACTCTTCTTCTTCTTCAAATAAAGCCATTATATCTTCATCTGGAAAATCACACTGCATCGACTGATAATCTTCCACGGGCTGTTGAGCCAAATACTCAGCAAGAGCACTGCCTTTTATTGCCTTTTGAGTGACATAGACAATATCATATTCTGATAACAGAACTTGCCAGCGAGCTATTCTTCCAGTAAGAGCCGGTTTCTCAAAAATATACTTGATCGGGTCCATCTTTGACACTAACCAAGTAGTATAATACAACATATACTGCCTCAAGCGACGAGCAGCCCATGCCATAGCACAACACGTCCGTTCCAACAACGAATAATTTGCTTCACAACTGGTAAACTTCTTGCTCAAGTAGTATATGGCGTGCTCTTTTCTACCAGATTCATCATGCTGCCCCAATACACAACCCATAGATTCATCAAGCACTGTCAGATACATAATGAGAGGTCTTCCCGGCACAGGAGGTACCAAAATAGGAGGCTCTTGCAGATACTGTTTGATCTTCTCGAAAGCCTTTTGACAATCTTCATTCCATACCACAGTATGACTCTTGCGTAACAATTTAAAAATTGGTTCGCAAGTTGCAGTTAATTGAGATATGAACCTGGCAATATAATTCAATCTCCCTAAAAATCCACGAACTTCCTTTTCTGTACGAGGAGCTGGCATATCTATGATTGCTCGGACCTTGTCAGGATCAACTTCTATCCCTTTTTGACTAACCACGAACCCCAATAATTTGCCCGACTTCACGCCAAAAGTGCATTTAGCTGGCTTTAACCTGAGCTTGAACTTTCTTAATCGCTCAAACAGCTTTTGTAGGTTGACTATGTGGTCCTCTTCTGTTTGAGACTTTGCAATAATGTCGTCTATATAAACCTCTATCTCTTTATGCATCATGTCATGAAACAAGGTCACCATTGCTCTTTGATAAGTTGCCCCTGCATTTTTTAAACCAAATGGCATTACTCTGTAGCAAAATGTTCCCCATAACGTGATGAATGTGGTTTTCTCCATGTCTTCAGGAGCCATTTTGATCTGATTATAACCCGAGAAACCATCCATGAAGGAGAAAAATGAGTGTTGAGCAGTATTATCCACCAGAACATCAATATGAGGGATTGGGAAGTCATCCTTGGGGCTAGCTCTATTCAA
Source organism: Gastrolobium bilobum (assembly GCF_033153095.1). NCBI lineage: Eukaryota > Viridiplantae > Streptophyta > Magnoliopsida > Fabales > Fabaceae > Gastrolobium > Gastrolobium bilobum. Next base: position 9,557 of record NW_026895358.1, on the reverse strand, counting down.
ATCTCGATAGTCAACACACATTCGAACTTTCCCATCTTTCTTTGGAACTGGAACAATGTTTGCAACCCATTGAGGGTACCTGGAAACTGAAAGGAAACCAGCATCGAACAGTTTTTTAACTTCTTCTCTAACTTTCAATAGCATATCTGCTTTCATCCGTCTCAACTTTTGCTTAACTGGGGGACACTCGGGCTTCAAAGGTAATTTATGCTCAACTATGCTAGCATCTAGCCCAGGCATATCTTGATATGACCACGCAAAAATATCACTATAATCGTACAAGAGCTTAATCAACTTGCTACGCTCACTTTCTTTCATACATGTGCCAACTTTAATTTCCCTTTTGTCATGTTCAGTCCCCAAATTGATTATTTCAATTGACTCCTCATGGGGTTGAATTTCTTTGGCTTCTTGTTCTATTAATCTCATTAACTCAGGGGGAGGTTCCCAACTTTCTTCATTATCCTCGTCAGCATGATTAATAGGGTGATCAAAATCATATGATGAGATGCTAACATGGTCATTTTCAAGAGAAACACTTTCAGATCTGCATTTATTGGTGTTAACAAAAGATGAATAAAGATTGAAGTAGTGGCCAGGTGCAAGATAAAGAAACAAGGATAAATTGAAGGAAATGCATTTATTGATAACAAATACTGAAACAAAACATGTGAGCCCATGTTACAAAAAGTATTCCTAAAGCCTTGGGCAGAGCAATAGGATTAGCATTACAAATTACTTTGAATCTAAGATCACGGGTAACTCGACGACCTCCCAATTGCCAAGCTCTGTATCCGAAGAACATGGATATACCAAGTTAATATTGCCGTTGCCAGGATGATCATCTTCAATAGCAACCACTTGATCCAAAAACACCAGTCCAGCACTTCGAAAGCTTTGCCGAATATCACAAATGGGAACCCCCTCAGTTGTTGGATCCCTACCTTCCAACCGAGTTATCCTTCTTTCCTTCTTCTCTTCTATGATTCTTCTTTTATCCGCTCTAGTGGGCCTGTATCCCAACCCAAATCTATTTTTATTCTCACACAGTTGTAGCGGCTCAGCAATGCCTTCTCCATTTTTCCCTAGCCCGTGCCCATACAAACAACCTCCTTCGAGCATAAGTTTAGCCACCATTAATGATGCATTAGATGGTGTTGGCTTTATAACTTGTGCTCCTTCCCCTACATAGGTGGTGTTAGCAATCTCAAGTGCTTGGAAAGAAGTTTCAAGGGCCTCCTCTGCAGCTTCAATATAAGGGTTTGATGATGTTTTACTCACCAACAAATCTTCTTCACCTGAAACAATTACCAACTTGTTGTCTACTATGAACTTCAACGTTTGGTGCAATGTGGAGGGCACAACTCCCGCAGAGTGAATCCAAGGTCGCCCCAAGAGACAACTATAGGCTGGCATAATGTCCATCACTTGGAAGGTGATTTCAAAAGTACATGGGCCAATCTGGATCGGAATGTCAATTTCCCCAATCACTTCTCTTCTAGTACCGTCGAAAGCTCTCACTATCATAGTACTTGGTCTCATGTATGAAATATCGAAAGGCAGCTTTGATAGTGTTGATAGGGGCATTACATTCAAAGAGGAGCCGTTGTCAATAAGTACTTTAGCCATAGCATGATCTTGACATTTCACAGAAATATGCAGTGCTCTATTATGCCCCCTTCCATCCGCAGGTATTTCATCATCAGTGAAACTGACATAATTATCAGCAACAATGTTACCGACAATGCCATCCAACTTGTCCACCGCAATGTCATGGGCAACATGAGCTTCATTCAATACCTTCATTAATACCTTTCTGTGTGGTTCAGAGTTCAACAATAAAGACAGGAGAGATATTTTTGCTGGAGTGTGATTCAGTTGTTCTACCACTTTATATTCACTTTGTCTGATGAACTTTAAAAACTCACAGGCTTCTTCATTTGTTACCGCTTTCTTGCGCTCATCTGGACTAACTTCTTTTTCTCCACAAATGCTTCCATCTTTGTTCTTCGTCCTGTCTTCTTTCATTACTTCCTTGGCTGAATCACTTCGAAGCTCTTCGGGGTTATAAATACGACCACTTCGGGTCATCCCACCAATTCCAGAAACATTTGTGACAATAGAAAAGCATGTACTAGAAGACGCTGGCAATATATCATTCTGAGGGTTGCTAGTAAGAACCTGCACACCATACTTCCATGGCACAACTTTGGTGTCCTTGTAGGCAAAAGGGGTTGGTACTTGAATGGTAATTGGCTTTGGGCTGCATGTTGTCTGCATGGATGAGTTTCTTGTGTAATGAACTACCAGTGGTTTTTGGATGGAGGTAGTATGCTCAATAGTTGGCGGGATCACCATCGGAACTTGGGTACCCACATCCACCTGATCTTCTTGCTCCTTAACCACATTTACATCACCATCCTCATGTTGGTAGCCAATTTGCACAAATTGCACGTCTATCAAATCCTGAAGAATTTGCTTAAATTCGTCGCAATCTTCAATGGAGTGCCCCATATTTGGATGGATTCCACACATCATCCTTTCATCGTGGATTTCCTCTTCTTTAACTTGGGCTTGTATCATCCCATACTTACAAAGCTCTTCGAAAATTATTTTTAGAGGAGTTTTGATATCTGCCACTTTTCTCACAAGATGCTGATTTGAAAACTCTTCAACAACATTGACCCCAGAACTTCCATGATTAGGCAAAGGGTTATTGCCAACATTAGGAGCTTCGTCCTTAAAGTTCAACCACTTGGCATCAATTAAATTCTGCACCTTAAACTTTAAACCATTACAATTTTCAGTAGAATGGCCCACAATTCCAGCATGATAATCACATTTAGCATTCACATCAAATCCTTTAGGGTAAGGGGGCTCAAGTGGTTTCATTGGACATGGAACAAGAAGTGAACTTTGGATGAGGTGTGGTAAAAGCTCGGTATAAGACATGGGAATTGGGTCAAATTTAAATGGTTTCCTCTCTTGGTTATTTGGGGTTCTTCTTTGATTTGGATTTGAATTTTGAGCCCATGATTGAGGTGGTCGTGATGGTACAGTTGGAAATGTTTGTGGCTGGGAAGGAGGTGGCGAGTGGTAGGGTGTTGTTGAGTGGTAAGGTTGGGGATATGGGGTATGTGAAGTATTGGCCACATCAGGGTAATTAGTGAAAGGCGTTTGGAAACTTGGCTGAGGGTTACTATATGTTGGGTTAGGCTTGCCTTGCGTAAACCTTTGCTGATTGAAAGTCACAGCATGAGTTTCTCCTTCTTTTTTTCTTCCTATCGCAGTTGAAGGTTTCTTCATATTAACAGCCTCTATGGAATTAGGAGTGATCTTGCCACTCCTTATTCCGTTTTCTACCCTTTCTCCTATTATGACAATGTCAGAAAAATTTGATGACACGCTTCCGATCATCCGGTCATAGAACGATGATTGGAGGGTATCGATGAACGTAGCAACCATTTCCTTTTCTGACAATGGGGGGTCAACTTGCGCAGATAGTTCTCTCCATCGTTGAGCATATTCTTTAAAAGACTCAACATCTTTCTTTGTCATATTCTGTACCTGCAGTCTATCAGGAGCCATATCAATGTTATACTTGTATTGCTTGAGGAAAGCATCAGCCAAATCTTTCCAACAACGTATATGTGCTCGCTCAAGGTGCGTGTACCAATTCGAAGCTGCCCCCATCAGGCTATCCTGGAAAAAATGGATCAACAAATTCTCATCTTGGGCATATGAGGCCATCTTTCGACAATACATGGTCAGATGACTCTTTGGGCAAGTGGTCCCTTTATACTTGTCAAAATCAGGTACTTTAAATTTGGGGGGGAATAACAACAGTAGGAACCAGACAAAGTTCGGATGCGTTTCCAAGGCCATAATTTCTTCCCCCTTCTATAGCTCTCAACCTTTCTTCCAAAACTTCCAATTTCCCCATAGATTGAAGAATTCCAATTGAAGAGTTATTCAATGTGTCATGAGGAACTCCATGAGGGTTATTTGGTGCCACATATACAGGATTGGAGTGTGGTTGGGATACACTTTGTGAGTTTAAGATAGGTGGAACCATCGGTGCACTACTAACAGGGAAGGGTGTTTCTGTTTGTGGACTTTCAATTGAATTTGGGTGAGGACCTTGCGGTTGAGTAGGGTTTAGGGTAGGAGTTGATGTGTTACCATCTGGAGGATTAGTGGCTTGTGATGGTATATAACACCTCACAATTTGAAATTAAGTATTTAAGCCATTAAGTGTGTAATCAAGTGATGGATTAGTGAAAATCCTAAAGATTAGGCCAAAATACAAAGAAAGGGCAAAATGGTAATTAGCCAACACGCAACCCTAGGCAGATAAAAATTGAGTAGAAGGTCTCCGATGATAAAAATAACCCTGGAAATGGATTCAGAACGAAAAATTGAGTGGACAGGCAAGTTTCAGAAAAATCAGTGAATAGTGTTTTTCGCGGGTGAAAATACCGCGTTACGATTGCACCGTAAAATGTGCCAGTGGAATTTTGAGCTCTAGGTTTCAAATATGAGTTAAAAATGGTCTAATGAGTTAGGAAATATGATTTCTTATGATATTCGATGAAATTAAGACAGTTTGGGGAAGCGTGCCAATGGCGCGCGTAATAGCTTAAAACAGTGTTTTCTCCGAACGAGTGGAGAACTCTTAATTCATCTGATCAAGCATAATTAAAGGAGAATAGTTAATGTTAAAAATTAGAGTTTCTAAATAAGTTTTGAATTTACGGACGTTTAGTGAGAGTTTGGACGCGTTTTAAATCGCGTGAGGTGGCGTGGGACCCACCCCACTTAAAATTCACTTAAAACACCTCATCAAAGTACTATTCATCACCTCCTTCACCCCTCCTTCAGCCAAAAACCGAGCCCCCCTCCTTCTTTCTCCAAGTTTTCTTTCAAATTTTCTTCCCACCTAAATCACTCAAATCCTAACCAAATTCAACAAAGTTTAACTTGAAATTTGTTGGAAATTGCCTTCTAAAGCCATTGGTGCTATCCTTGAGTCGTGAAAGTGGCTGGATTTTGAGATCCTCCCCCTCAAAGGCCGCGGCTCAGTTGTGGAATTTGGTGTTCATGGAGCTTTGGAATGCTCCAATGGTGGAGTATACCTAGGAGGAGTCATTTGCCTTGCATTTGGGTAAGTTATTTCAACATTTCAATGGTTGATTGGTGAATTGTGTTTATGAACCCTAAAGAGGGATTTTATGATGTGTTGTGTTAGAGAGCTCAAATGGAAAATGTCTATTAGATGATAATGCCTTAAAATGATGTAGTAATGCTAGAAATGCAATGAAAATTTTAAGTGAAATGTGATGATTTTTAACTTAGAAAAATTGATGATCATGATTTTGGAATTTGTGAATTTTGGTGTTGAGACTTGTTTGATGATGGTGGCATGATGGTATGATGATATAATAGGATGTATGATGGTTGGAATGATTAAAGTTGTATGGAAATTCCTTGGAATGCCATAGGTTAAAATTCGATTCTTTGAGGAAAGATTGTGGAATTGATGTTGAAAAATGGTTTGGATAATGAATTGTGTAGTTATATGGTGCTTAGATGGGTTGTGTTGTGCTTGGAGAGTGTTTGAATCAATGGAGAAAAATGAATTGTGTTAGAGACCTAAATGAGCCCAGAATGAAATATTTCGCAAAACGATGCGTAAATGTCGAAAAACGGAAAAACGACGATTGAACTAGCCTCTAAACAACCTAAGGGAGTGTTATAAAATGAGAAAGAAAATTTAGGAAAATAAATCTCAAATTTACACCTACATGGCCGAACCTCCAAGGGGAAAAGGGGTGATTTGGCGATTTTCGTGTTTTGATGTAATTCGACGCGAAAATGACGAACCGGCACTTGAACCGGCCTATTGACAACCTAATGAGACGTAACAAAATGAGAAAGAAAATTTAGAAAAATAAATCTCACATTTACACTACAATGGCCGAACCATCAAGGGAGGATGGGGAGGATTTTTGTGTTTTTGCGTTTTGATACTATTTGACGAGTACTGATGGATGTACGTTATTGTATAGGTTGCCGTACGTCGACCTGAATCCCGAATCTTGAATCAGTGAATTGCCCTTGGTCCGGGACCAAGTGGATTGAGGTAAGAAATTGGTTCATTACATGTGTAATTATAAATTAACATGTATGGGTTGAACTGAGAGTGATTGGGAATGTCCTCTGTGTAGGCATTCCGCTGTGTACCGAGTTGAGGGATAAGCTGCTGCGGAGCTTGTGGAAACGCAAATTAAGGTAACCTCTTGGTACTGGGGCTTGTTCCCCTTTTCTGTTCCACTTTGCCAGTTGATGGCAACGGTAGGAAGTGTGTATGAGTAGTATAGAACACATGAGCATGCATGCATTATTGCTATGGGTACTTATGTACCGAGTCTCTGGCCAGTAGACAGTTTTATTAGCCTTCGGGCATTTTCGGACTTCCGCTGGATAGGTCTCCAGGAGGGAGTTCCAGTTGACCGCGTGTCATGGTGTGTGATCCGGGTAGGAGCACACTAGGAATGTCTTTGGCGTTTTGGTTGGTTTGGGCATCATGGTTGTGGTTTCTGTGAACACACCTTGGATGATACCCATAGGCTTATATATGCCGAGGGCGTACGTGGAATTGGGGTTACCATCCCGTATCGTCGTATTTTGTTTTCTTTATATTCCCCATTCTCTAAATCCCTTGCTATATCCCGTTTTCAAAGTGGTTGTTGTATTCTATTGATATGCATCGAAGTGAACCATTGGGTGGAGTTTTCTCCAGAACCTCTTGGTTACTGAGATATATTCGTATATCTCACCCCGTCTCGGGGCATTTATTTCAGGAGGTAGCAGTGGAGCAGGAGCCTCGGGCAAGAGGCCCGCAGAGTGAGCGATGGAGCGTTTCTTATTTTGCATTTTGTTGGCCGTGTGGCCTAGGCTAGACTTAGGGCATGAACATGTCATTTGTATTTATTAGTAGCTTCATTAGCATCTTGTTCATGCCATTTTGCCTAAGTCTAGTAGTGATGTATTTGGTTATGTTGTCTTTTAAATTAAGTTGAAATTTTAGAAGAATGTAATTTGAAGTTTTAGTTTCAAGTTGTAATTTGTAAAGCCATATTGTAATAGTATTGATGCATGTCTAATTATGATGGAAGGGCCTTAGGCCTATTTTAGGTTATGATAATATGTATGATGGAAATATGCATGAAAAAGGTGTTAGTGATTGCAACTACTTAAGAATGATTAATATGGACTCTATGTTTAATAACTATAAACTGGATTGGGTTGTAAGTGCCCCAAGGCGTTGTTGGTCCTTGTGTGTGCCACCCATTGGATTATTACTGTATTATCATGTGTTTATTAGGTACATTGAGGTTTTAAATGATCTTTTACAAATTTGGGATTATTGGAAAAACAAAGGAAACTCTGGCGAATTTTCTGTAGAATTGGCAGATTTTAGGCGAACTTCGGAAGAGCATATCTCCCTCTATAGAGGTCCCCTAGGGACGTGCCATACGTCATTTTGAAGGTTGAGATGTCCTCTACCTTGTGTCAAAATTTGAGGAAATTCTGGGTTGATCTTCGGCCTGAAATAAATAGAGAAACACGGACTGCCCATGTGCCCCTGCACCTGAGGCAGATTCTGGACCGGATTTGGGAAATTAATTCCCGCTTCGTTTCTCCGTCAAATTAAGCGTGTGATATATCAAAATGAAGTTTGAGATGTCTAGTTTGTAGGATAAAAATTTGAGAGCAAATGGTTGAGTCGATTGAGTGCAGTAATTCGGGCAAAGTGAGTGGTTTGGGCTGTTTTTGGGGTTGTTTGGGCTAATTGCTTATCCAACTTCAAACGGCGATAACCGGAGCAAATGAGCTCCGAATTGAGCGTATTTTAGCTTGTTAAAAAGGGAATTAAGTAACACAAAGATATAATCTGAGAAGTAGGGTTGGTTGCGATTTGTTTGGTCCCAGAAAAACTTAGAGTGTAACATATTCGAATTGGTGTAAAACGTAAAGTTGGAAATTGGCTAAGTGAGTTTATGGGAACTCCTTAGTAACTTATAATAAGTAACGTAAGTGATAAAAATAGTTTAAATAAGTCTTCCGCAAGAGTTTATGGTTACGGTCACAGCTTTTAATTATTACGCCTTTTTATGTTTTAAATGCTCGCGTAATAATCGAAAAAAATTTATTCGCGTTTCATAAATGAACTGCTGTGATTGTAACTGCGCTTAATATCATAATTAATGTTAACAATACCGGTACGTAACGGGCTGTTACATTTTATGGTATCAGAGCAGTTTTGTTAGGGAACTCTGATAATGAATATATAGTTGTGTTGTGTGTTGCATAGTTGTATGTAGATTCTTATCGATTACTGCATATGTGATTCCTTAGTGTGGGTCTGATCAACCCATTCCTTTGTGTTACATGCGTAGTCATCGTAAGAAGCCTGCGTGGCAACCTTGGAACACCAAATGTAAGTCCTTAGCCTGATGTTGTGGATGCAGTGTTGACTGCTCCATGGACAAGAGATGGCAGTAAGTAAAATATGAATATTATAGGACTTATGGGAAACAGACTTAAATGTTTCGTCTGACCTTGTAGATGAAATTTATAATGCTGGATTATAAGTGAAAGTTGTAAACAAATCTATGATATGTACGGTATTGCATGGATGAACCTTGTAGTACCATGAATAATAAAGATATATAATTGAGATGAGTCCATAGTATGGAAATGGTATGGGTAAAGCTTCCAAGTATGTGTGTAGTATAGTGTGTACAATGGACTTGGTGAATAGACTTCATCAAGGTGAAAGGTTTAGAACCTGTTGGATTATTGAAAATGGTGAACAGATATGCTTAGGCATGAGTTTGAATATTTTATGTTGACTAGAAGTTATAAGTCCTTGATGGATGATGTACACTTAAACAAAGTGAGATGGTTCATGCAGAGAAATAAATAGAATAATTGATGATTAATCCTATGGGATTTGACCACTTGAAATTATAATGTTGGTCAATTGTTAAATTGAGATGTATCGAAATATGGGATTTAAATCCATAAGGAGGTAGTATTGATTAAGCATAGGGGAGATGAATTAATTATGTATTATATGTATAAGGAAGAAGTTGATAGAATCGCCATGGATGGCATTGAACAAGGTTCATTGAGAGTATGATTGTCCGTAACGGAATATGGTCTAGCTTGACAGACATGCCATAAAGGAAACAAATGTGATTATATGTGTGCGTTAATGTGTGGAATTCTCCTTGGAAATGGCTACTTTGTAGAGGTTCAGGTGTTATGAAGCATAAGAGGATTGATCCATGATGGAGGTCTCATGGAGATCTCAAAGAATGAATATCGTAAATTGAAATGGCCTAATTACTAGTGGATGTTGTAATGCATTGTGAATAATACCTAATGGCCTGATGGCCAGTATACCTACTCTGATAAATAAACGGATGATGATCCAGTGATGGCCTAAGTGCCAGTATACATATATATGTATGTACACCTTGTGATGG